>NC_079222.1:3950655-4113155 GCF_029633865.1 Lampris incognitus
TACAATAATACAACGAACAGCGGGATACAAAGAAAACAAAGCAACGTCCAAAAGGAAAAAAACAAACGTTGTGTAAAATGAAATAGTATAAAGTGGGGGTCTCAGTATTTTCAGTATTTTCAGGGAGACAAAATAGTTCTACAAATGTTTCTAGGTTTGATGGCTCTACTGTGTTTACTACATTTGAGAGTACGTAAATATGGGTCAAAAATGGCTTTGAAGATAAAGAAGTTGGGTTTAGGGGCAGAAAATGCGCTGGTATGGATATGATATTTTAGTCCTGTAAATATGCAAAGAACCTAAACTGGATCCTCTACGTCCAAGTCTGGGCCACAAGAAGGAGAAGGACGGTAGAAGGGAGCCTTCGCCTCTTTTTGGTCTGCATTGGAGGCAAGTTGCTGAGTTCCTTCTTGAGAACGACTGTCAACTGCAAGAGCAAAATTAATAACAGGGATGCCCAAGTAATTCTACCATCCTGCCTGCTGTTGCAGCCCATTTCACCGCAGGGGGCGCCATGTCGAAGTTAAATGTGGGCAGAAAGATGGCGGCTAGTCGGAGGCAAGGCAGAGCTACCTGGGCTTTAAGTGCGGGCGTGTGTCTCAACAAGTCCTCCAACCCACACGACCACATAGGTGGTGTGCCCTCTAATACGACCCACAGCGGCGTTTCCTAAAGTAGCGCCCCTACTGGTGGCAGGAGATATGCCGCAGATACTTTTTGGCGTTTTTGTTTTGTTTCTCCGTCTAGTTATAGCAACTAAGGTTGCTATTGGCAGCACGACCGCTAGAGGTCGCCTAACTTTAAAACGTAACTATAGGTCGTAATCAGCTGCTTGTACAAGCGACATATGGGGTGGTTTTTTGGTGGAGGACGGTGTCGTGTGTCTACACAAGAAGCCTTGCACACCAGAATCAGGATTTTAATTATCATAAGGGGCGGGGGGCGGGGGGGGCTTTGTATTGTTGCATGTTAGAACCAATTTCATTGAACGCGATTTAATGAGAGTCTTTTGTATAATTAACCAAAACACAGTCATCCCTCTAGAGGGCGTAAGAGTTTTCTTTTTCCTTTCCCTCCGCTCTTTGCATTGTTGATGTCAACCGCAGTCTCCCCACAGTCATTAACGAAGCATCGTCTTGCACCGCACCGTACTCCCTCTCCACTTACCCATATCAGAGCATATCCCTGTTAAACGATAAGCTTTGGATTTTATGCTTTTTATCGTTTTAGCATTAACGACGCCGCAACCTGGTCTCACCAGTCTGCGTGCGTACACATAACACAATATCACACTTAGCGTGCAGTGCTACGCCAAATTCCAGTGTTGCGTGCAGATGATACGCCGGTCCTTTCCATTAACTGCTGTGGAGAGCTGACGCGTCCAAATACCACGCATCACCCTGGACGGTCATGACGTCACCAGCGAGGCTCAGCTCGCCCAGGTCACCAGAAGTGTGGGCATCCACAACCAGGGTTAGGGTTAGCTTAAGGTCAGGGTCAGATTAGCGTTAGGGTTAGAGTCAGGGTTAGGGTCGTGGTCAGGGTTAGGGTCAGGGTTAGGGTTAGAGTCAGGGTTAGGCTCGGGATCAGGGTCAGGGTTAGGGTTATAGTCAGGGTTAGGCTCGGGATCAGGGTCAGGGTTAGGGTTATAGTCAGGGTCAGGGTCAGGGTTAGGGTTAGAGTCAGGGTCAGGGTCAGGGTTAGGGTTAGAGTCAGGGTTAGGGTCAGGATCAGGGTCAGGGTTAGGGTTAGGGTTAGGGTTGGGTTAGGGTTAGGGTCAGGATCAGGGTCAGGGTTAGGGTTAGAGTCAGGGTTAGGGTCGTGGTCAGGGTTAGGGTCAGGGTTAGAGTCAGGGTCAGGGTCAGGGTTAGGGTTAGAGTCAGGGTTAGGCTCGGGATCAGGGTCAGGGTTAGGGTTAGAGTCAGGGTCAGGGTCAGGGTTAGGGTTAGAGTCAGGGTTAGGCTCGGGATCAGGGTCAGGGTTAGGGTTAGAGTCAGGGTCAGGGTCAGGGTTAGGGTTAGAGTCAGGGTTAGGCACGGGATCAGGGTCAGGGTCAGGGTTAGAGTCAGGGTCAGGGTCAGGGTTAGGGTTAGAGTCAGGGTTAGGGTCAGGGTTAGGGTTAGAGTCAGGGTCAGGGTCAGGGTCAGGGTCAGGGTCAGGGTTAGGGTTAGAGTCAGCGTTAGGCTCGGGGTCAGGGTTGGAGTCAGGGTCAGGGTTAGGGTCAGGGTCAGGGTCAGGGTCAGGGTCAGGGTCAGGGTCAGGGTCAGGGTTAATAAAATAAGTAAAATACTACCGTTAATACCATGATTTAATCACAAGAAAAGATTGTTTCCCCTGCTTACCTGTTTGTGGATGTCCGCGCATCAGGCGAGCTGAGCCTCACGGGCGAGCTGAGCCTCACGGGCGAGCTGAGCCTCGCGGGCGAGCTGGGCAGAAGTATCATCTGCACGCAAAATTGGATTTTGCCGTATGCACTGCACGCAATGTTAAAGTGTAACATCGTGTTATTTGTAGGCAGACTGGCGACACCGGGCTCACAACGAAACACTTTTCAGCATCAAATCCAAGCGACTGCTATTTTTCTTCTTCTTCAAATTCTGGTACCTCGTGGTACCTTTTCTGTGAAGCTGCAGCACCCCCAGCAGGCACAACGACTTGAGCATCTCAGTGATAAACATCTCTAGGCAGCACTGCAGCTGGATAAACAGCCTACAGATCTCAGGCTGGATCTCGCCATCCTCTGGCCTACAATATAAAGGATGACAGACAGACAGACATGTTGAACATGTGAGGGAGGCAGAAGGGGGGGTGGACAAAGGGGCAAAGACACAAAGGGCAAAAGGTGGGGTTGTGCAAAGACAGACAGGGGGCGCAAACACCAGCACACAAATATGGGAGCGAGTGAGAATGAGGGTTTTTTGGGGGGGGGGTTCCCCTTTTTCTCCCTAATTGTACCCGGCCAATTACCCCACTCTTCCGAGCCGTCCCGGTCTCTGCTCCGCCCCCTCCTCTGATCCGGGGAGGGCTGCAGACTACCACATGCCTCCTCCCATACATGTGGAGTCACCAGCCGCTTCTTTTCACCTGACAGTGAGGAGTTTCACCAAGGGGGACGTAGCGCGTGGGAGGATCACGCTGTTCCCCTCAAGCTCCCCCTCCCCCTCAAACAGGCACCCCGACCGACCAGAGGAGGCGCTAGTGCAGCGACCAGGACACATACCCACATCCTGCTTCCCACTCGCAGACACGGCCAATTGTGTCTGTGGGGACGCCCGACCAAGCCGGAGGTAACACGGGGATTCGAACCGCCGATCCCCGTGCTGGTAGGCAACGGAACAGGCCGCTACACCACCCGGACGCCCGAGAACGAGGTTCTGAGACAAACATAAGCCAAAGTATCGTATAAAGATGCATTTCGGCGCACACACCAGAGCGCATGTTAAAGACGTCATCAACGCAACACTGCGCATCATTCGTTTGTCTGTGCGGGTTTGTGTGTCAGTGCTGTTGCGCAACACAACTGCCCTGGCCGTCACTGACCGAGACGTCGGCAGACGCCTCATCCTTCAGCACCGGCGACAGCGCAAACATAAAGGGCTGCACAGTTTGCTGGTCTGTTCGCAGCGGCTAGACTCCCTTACCCTGACCCGGATATGACGGCGAGGTCCCGGTGGGCCGCCCGGGCCACGGAGCACCCTCTGGTTCGCGTGTGGTGCATCTGAGCCCGTAGAGACGGGCAGTCGGCTGACATCTCTCCGACCGATATGACCTGCTCCCGGTACAGCGCCACCAGCGTGTTGAACTCCTGCACGGTCTGACAAAAAAACACAACCGTCACGGTCTCACCAGGCCGCCGCCGCCGCTGCAGCAGCAGCAGCCTCGCTGCATATTCTGCCTTGCATGCAGCGCGAGTTGTCTGCATGCAGCACGTGCATCCCTGCAACAGCTCGTGGAGATACAGGCAACTGCATGGCGGGGGCGGCTGGTGCTAAAACATGATTTGGGGGGGGGGGGCGATTTACCTTGGCGTAGCACAACTGACAGCTGCTTTAACGTCCACACAGTTATTAAGAAGGGCAATGTGGCCTATCAGGGCTCGTTGGATGATTGACAGTCGAGACGAGGCGTCGCGCTCGGTGTGAACGTGATTGACAGCCACGAGAATCGTCCAATCACATTCGATCAAAAAAAACATTAAAACAATACAAATTCGCTGCCAATAAAAGCGGGGGTGTCTGGGGCAGCACAGAACTGCGCCCCCTGGGAAATCTGAAGAGACCAATGTGCTCTGCGCATCACTGTAGTCCACTGACTTCGTGATGTGCAGTCGGGGAGGCAGGGGAGGCAGTGCCTCACCCAGGCTAGTAAGAAAAAAAAAGAAATATCATGATAGTTAAAAATGTATTTATTTTACTCTAATTTGTTCAGATTGTTGTAAAAAATAATTTCAAAAATCATCTAAAACTTGTTGTTTTATCAATATGTGCATGCCCTATTCGTGAGTGCAGGCTGCTGACTCAGAGTCTGCAGGCTGCTGGGGCAGAGTCTGCAGACTGCTGAGGCAGAGTCTGCAGGCTGCTGAGACAGAGTCTGCAGACTGCTGAGGCAGAGTCTGCAGGCTGCTCGGGCAGAGTCTGCAGGTTGCTGAGATAGAGTCTGCAGACTGCTCAGACAGAGTCTGCAGGCTGCTGAGACAGAGTCTGCAGGCTGCTGAGACAGAGTCTGCAGACTGCTGAGGCAGAGTCTGCAGGCTGCTGAGACAGAGTCTGCAGGCTGCTCGGACAGAGTCTGCAGGCTGCTCGGGCAGAGTCTGCAGGTTGCTGAGATAGAGTCTGCAGACTGCTCAGACAGAGTCTGCAGGCTGCTCAGGCAGAGTCTGCAGACTGCTCAGACAGAGTCTGCAGGCTGCTGAGACAGAGTCTGCAGGCTGCTCGGGCAGAGTCTGCAGGCTGCTGAGGCAGAGTCTGCAGGCTGCTGAGACAGAGTATGCAGGCTGCTCAGGCAGAGTCTGCAGGTTGCTGAGACAGAGTCTGCAGACTGCTCGGGCAGAGTCTGCAGGCTGCTCAGGCAGAGTCTGCAGGTTGCTGAGACAGAGTCTGCAGGCTGCTGAGGCAGAGTCTGCAGGCTGCTCAGGCAGAGTCTGCAGGCTGCTGAGACAGAGTCTGCAGGCTGCTGAGACAGAGTCTGCAGACTGCTGGGGCAGAGTCTGCTTGTGCTTCTGTCTGGCACAAATAAATAGAGTTCACTGCCTACCCAGCCACGGACCTCACTGCACGTTCCTGACTGACTTCCGGTTTCTACTGCAGCGGTCATAGCAGTTTCCTGTTTGTTGGCGTGTGCTGTTGACAATGGCATAATTTTCGCGATGCCTGCAGGATTTAGCGTGGACAAATGTCCACGACACGCACACAACTGTGGACACACTTCCACCTGCACCTCCCAGCACACGGGTGACAAGTTCCAAGTTGTACATATGCCATTGTCAATAGCGCACGCCAACAAACAGGAAACTGATATGACCGCTGCAGTAGAAACCGGAAGTCAGTGGACTACAGTTATGCACAGAGCCGATTACACCGTGTTCACACTTGGTTTTAAAATGCGGTTTTGGACGACTGGATCACAAGTGGACAGCGAGACGTTTACGCCTGTGTCTCTCATGCGTCTCCAAACGCGTCCTGCTGACCACTTGTGATCAGATTTCGTTAGTCCGAAGAAGAAGAAGAAGATGTCGTTACTGTCTACGTCACTTCCGCTACAAGGTCAAAGGGCCTCAGTCAAGCGCCAGATTTGCCGACTAGCTGTGAAAACAATAGCTAATATCTGAAGATGTGTCAGCACTTATATACCACAGTGTACCGACTATTCAGCTGTTTAGACCGACAGGATGGAGACGAGGTCTCGCTTGTCCTCCAGTCACGTGCTCTCTTCTCTCTCTCCATTTTGTCCAAAGTTGGCGCGCTGTTACCGAAACAACCACCACATCCTTTTTTTTTTGTTTTAAATTTTTCCTCCCCCCCCCCCCATTGTATCAGGCCAATTACCAAGCCCTTTTTGAGCCGCCCCTGTCGCTGCTCCACCCCCACCCCCCGACCGACCAGAGGAGGCGCTAGTGCATCGACCAGGACACATACCCACATCCGACCTCCCACCAGCAGACACGGCCAATTGTGTCTGTAGGGACGCCCGACCAAGCCGGAGGTACCACGGGGGTTCGACCCGGCGATCCCGTGTTGGTAGGCAACAACAACCACCACATCCTGTATTGATGACGTGTCTTCCTGTTACGTCCTCGTCGGGGACGCATCAGGACGCATCAGCGTTACACTACAGAAGGTATGTGGTGAGATGCGTCCCAGACCACCTCGGCAGGTGGTTTGAGAAACCGGTTGCCAGAACGTTTTGGGGGGGGGGGTTACACTTGTATTTATGTCCACTTCTGCTCCGATCGCAAAAAAACGCATTTTAAAACCAAGTGTAAACGGGGTGTTAGACAGCAGCCTCGGGTCACCTGCTCGCCACAGGTTTGAGGGCTTACGGTTTGGCCAGGAAGTATTCAGACCCAAACCCCCCAAACCCCGTCTGGACCAGTATCTAATGCTGCTGCTGCTTCTGGCACATTTATTTCATCATTATTTACTTTATACAACTAAATTATATTGAACATGTTTAAGTAGATTTTCATCTCTTGATGTTTGAAGGGGGCGGCGCCCCAGCGCCATCTACTGGCCAGCCGCCACTGCTGCATGGTACTGTATGAGTTCCGGCCACGGCGGGGATTCCGTCATGTGACATTATTGAACCTTTACATTGCACAAATAAACTGGATGTTAATCCAACCATTGGACGCACTCTGTTTATCACGACATGATGAAGAGTGGTTGTACACGTCATCGGCGGTGTATTCCTGGGCTGTCTAAATACACATCCCCCTGCCTCCCCCCCGCCCCCCCTCTCCCCAGTTGCACTTGGCCAATGACCCTACTCTTCACAATCCGGCCTCCCACCCGCAGACACGGCCAGTTGTGTCTGTGGAGACGCCCGACCGAGCCGGAGGTAGCGCCGAGATTCGAACCGCCGACCCCCGTGTGGGTAGGCAACGGAACAGACCGCTGCGCCGGTTCTGAATGCAGACCTCTTGTCGGTTCTGGTCGATTGCATCGTCCGCACAGATTAGAGGCGTCCCGTCTACTCACCATCCTGCTGTCACACGCGACTCCCTGCGCTCTCCACGCGCTCTCCGCGCTGTCCCGGCGTGGATCCGGGTCCGGGTCCGGCGGCGCCGCCTTACCGATCAGGAAGACGTTGGCCGCGGACCCGGGGCGTTTTTTCCGCCCGTACGGTGCAGAACACATGCATACGCATCCGCGGTTGCAGCCGCCCTCCGACTGCGTCCTCTGTAGACAGCAAGACGCCGAGGCGGGTTGATCCAGCAGGTTTACCTCGGGCTGGCAGGGGAGCAGGAGAAAGTACCGGGCCGGGTGCAGACCCGCAGCTCCTTCTGCATCTCCTCGGCAGCGGTCGAGTCACCTTCAACTCTCGAGGCTCGAGTCTCTCGGTTTCCGCCGCGCGTTCGCGCGTGACGCCAGCTCACCGGCAGCCAACGGCAACACAATTCGTCACCCTCCGACAGCCCCTGAAATGTCGGGGTGTCCAGCCGAGGGGAAGCCTATCTTTAGCGCAGCCCTCCCGAAATAGCCCATGCAGCCAAGCGACGTGCATGCATCATGGCCTCACTGGCATGCTGAGGAGGTGGAGGGGTGCGTAAAGACGGAGACGTGGTGGTCCCCCGGGCGACAGGGACACGATGCAGAAGCAGACACGTCAGACGTTCCGCCGACCTTTCACATCATCCGCCACGAAACGTAGAAGCTGGAGGACGCGATCAACCCGGTTCACCGCCGCCTCAAAGACGAGACACAAGGACACGTCATAATGACTGGAACAGGGACACACGTTCCGCACCTGATCCGTGACGTCATCCTGTCATGCAGCATTTAGCATGCAAGGCATGGCTTTAACCACAAGCACTTGTAGCAAGGCATTCAAGTAGTTTTATACATACATACATACATACATACATACATACATACATACATGCATGCATGCATGCATGCATACATACATACATACATACATACATACATGCATACATACATACATACATACATACATAACTACGTACATATATATACATAAATGTATACATGTATACATGTATACATACATACATACATACATACATACATACATACATACATACATACATACATGTATATATAAACGTAATGTACACACACACACACACACACATATATATATATATATATACACTACCGTTCAAAAGTTTGGGATCACCCAAACAATTTCGTGTTTTCCATGAAAAGTCACACTTATTCACCACCATATGTTGTGAAATGAATAGAAAATAGAGTCAAGACATTGACAAGGTTAGAAATAATGATTTGTATTTGAAATAAGATCTTTTTTACATCAAACTTTGCTTTCGTCAAAGAATCCTCCATTTGCAGCAATTACAGCATTGCAGACCTTTGGCATTCTAGCTGTTAATTTGTTGAGGTAATCTGGAGAAATTGCACCCCACGCTTCCAGAAGCAGCTCCCACAAGTTGGATTGGTTGGATGGGCACTTCTTTGAGCAGATTGAGTTTCTGGAGCATTACATTTGTGGGGTCAATTAAACGCTCAAAATGGCCAGAAAAAGAGAACTTTCATCTGAAACTCGACAGTCTATTCTTGTTCTTAGAAATGAAGGCTATTCCATGCGAGAAATTGCTAAGAAATTGAAGATTTCCTACACCGGTGTGTACTACTCCCTTCAGAGGACAGCACAAACAGGCTCTAACCAGAGTAGAAAAAGAAGTGGGAGGCCGCGTTGCACAACTGAGCAAGAAGATAAGTACATTAGAGTCTCTAGTTTGAGAAACAGACGCCTCACAGGTCCCCAACTGGCATCTTCATTAAATAGTACCTGTTAGAGCCTGTTTGTGCTGTCCTCTAAAGGGAGTAGTACACACCGGTGTAGGAAATCTTCAATTTCTTAGCAATTTCTCGCATGGAATAGCCTTCATTTCTAAGAACAAGAATAGACTGTCGAGTTTCAAATGAAAGTTCTCTTTTTCTGGCCATTTTGAGCGTTTAATTGACCCCACAAATGTGATGCTCCAGAAACTCAATCTGCTCAAAGAAGTGCCCATCCAACCAATCCAACTTGTGGGAGCTGCTTCTGGAAGCGTGGGGTGCAATTTCTCCAGATTACCTCAACAAATTAACAGCTAGAATGCCAAAGGTCTGCAATGCTGTAATTGCTGCAAATGGAGGATTCTTTGACGAAAGCAAAGTTTGATGTAAAAAAGATCTTATTTCAAATACAAATCATTATTTCTAACCTTGTCAATGTCTTGACTCTATTTTCTATTCATTTCACAACATATGGTGGTGAATAAGTGTGACTTTTCATGGAAAACACGAAATTGTTTGGGTGATCCCAAACTTTTGAACGGTAGTGTATATATATATCAACACGGATACAGGAAAAAAGATGCTAATACATGATGAGCGCGAGACGCATGAAACAGGCCTGCAGCGCCTTACTATGGGTCCTTCCGGTTTGCCTTTAAACCCCCACCTTCAGTCTCGCGTGTCCTTCCTGGTTGTATTTAATGACTGCGCCGGTATTTTCTTACACGTTTCCTGTTCCGCTCACGAGCTGTTGGCAGCCGACGTGACTGCGCTTGCGCAAACTAACAGGCGTTTAGTAAGAAGACAAAGGCCTCAGCAAATACACGGCAAATAAGAGGCGTCCTCCGTGGGGTTGCGAACAGTTGTTAAATGGCCTGTACGGGGCAGCTGCTGGCTGAATGAGTACCGGTGCCGGTAAGCAGGGTCAACCCAAAGCTCCCAGGTCTACCTGCCCGGTCTACCTTTGATGACTGGGTAACGGGTTTTCCTGCAAAAGCCGCGTTTGTGCAGATGTTAATCTTCTCCGAGCTTGCGTTGTGGTTATAGTTGTGTTAAGGAACAACACCCCCCCCCCCAAGACAAATCTCAAGTGGTTGTTCACTATATGTAATTTTTAATAAACAAAAACAGTCTTGTTTTGTGCAAGGTAGAAGACACATAAAACATACCAAATCTCTAAAATCCCAGTTCCTCAAGTGCAAGTGAAGTGCAGGGTAAAGGGTGACTGAGGGTGCGGGTCTGGAGGAACCCTAACGTGTGGTGAGACAAGCAGGAGCTCTGCACTGGAAAGACGCCCCCTGCTGGTGCGGGTCTGGAGGAACCCTAACGTGTGGAGAGACAAGCAGGAGCTCTGCGCTGGAAAGACGCCCCCTGCTGGTGCGGGTCTGGAGGAACCCTAACGTGTGGTGAGACAAGCAGGAGCTCTGCACTGGAAAGACGCCCCCTGCTGGTGTGGGTCTGGAGGAACCCTAACGTGTGGCGAGACAAGCAGGAGTTCTGCCCTGGAAAGACGCCCCCTGCTGGTGTGGGTCTGGAGGAACCCTAACGTGTGGTGAGACAAGCAGGAGTTCGACACTGGAGAGACGCCCCCTGCTGGCGGAAGCACGCAGACGAGCGCGAGGCGCTGTGATAAACACATTCAACTTAAGGGTCACCTGACTCCACCGGATAAACCACAACGGGCTCTGAACGAAGTCCCGAAGTCTTGACGTTTCAGAGTGTCGCGGACCCACATTAAAACCCATCCTTCCAGCGGACTTCCGTTCATAACTCAGAGTTTGTCACGCGGGGTAAAATGTCCGTATAAATAATATGATCTACAGCTGCTGTCAGTTGTCAGAACAGACATACAGAGTCGGGGAATACGGTGACGCCGTCAGAGAACTGACCACAGTAGCCAAGCAAGACGCAAGGCGGCACGTGGCCCAGGGGTCAGCGCTGTCACTTCGCGGCAAGAAGGTCCTGGGTTCGAACCCCGGGCTGGTCCAACCTTGGGGGGGTCATCCCAGGTCGTCCTCTGTGAGGAGTTGGCATGTTCTCCCCGTGTCTGTGGTGGGTTGTGCTCCGGTTTCCCCCACCATCAATAAGACATGCATGTTAGAGTTAATACCT
Organism: Lampris incognitus; assembly: GCF_029633865.1. Taxonomy (NCBI): domain Eukaryota; kingdom Metazoa; phylum Chordata; class Actinopteri; order Lampriformes; family Lampridae; genus Lampris; species Lampris incognitus. The sequence continues at coordinate 3,961,749 of NC_079222.1, forward strand.
TCTGTCTTTGCCCCTGAGCAAGGCATGGCAAGACGAACTGGAGTTGGTCCCCGGATGCTGCGCGGCGGCTGCCCACTGCTGCTAGCTGCACGGCTAGGACGGCTTACATCAGTGTTTCTCAACCCAGTCCTCAAGGACCCCCTATCCTGCAGGTTTTCTTTACCACCCTGAATAGGTACCTGTTGGCAGTTATTCAGCCAATCAGCAATGAATTGTGTCAGACGTCGCACACCTTGCATAATTAAGTGCTGCGAGATGATTGGTCGAGTAAGTACAAGCAGGGCTACCTATGCAGGGTTACAATGAAAACCTGCAAGATGGGGGGTCCTTGAGGACTGCGTTGAGAAACGCTGGCTTACATGCAGAGCAGAATTTCCCCACGGGGATCAATAGAGTATCTCAAAATCAACACATCAGAAGAACACACACCCTGTTGCAGCGAAGCGACGCGGACTACTGCCGACACACTCTCACAGACACAACATTTGGAGACAGTTTATTTACCATTCCCAAAACATATGCTGATTACCACCGTTACGTCAGCTGGTGTAGCGGGGCCAGATGTGACTGCGCATTCCAACATAGTGATGAATGAGGACAAATGAGCTATGAAGAGGATGGAGAGTGGAAAGGCAGTTGGTCCTGATGACATACCTGTGGAGGCATGGAGGTGTTTAGGAGAGATGGCAGTGGGGGTTTCTAACTAGATTGTTTAACACAATCTTGGAAAGTGAGAGGAGGCCTGAGGAGTGGAGAAGAAGCATACTGGTACCGATTTTCAAGAACAAGGGTGATGTGCAGAACTGTAGCAACTACAGAGGTATAAAGTTGATCAGCCACAGCATGAAGATATGGGAAAGAGTAACAGAAGCTAGGTTAAGAGGAGAGGTGATGATCAGTGAGCAGCAGTATGGTTTCATGCCATGAAAGAGCACCACAGATGCGATGTTTGCTTTGAGAATGTTGATGGAGAAGTATAGAGGAGGTCAGAAGGAGTTACATTGTGTCTTTGTGGATTTAGAGAAAGCATACGACAGGGTGCCGAGAGAGGAGGTGTGGTATTGTATGATGAAGACGGGAGTTGCAGAGAAGTATGTAGGAGTGGTGCAGGATATGTATGAGGGCAGTGTGACAGTGGAATGACAGATGGTTCAAGGTGGAGGTGGGAGTACATCAAGGATCGGCTCTGAGCCCTTTCTTGTTTGCAGTGGTGATGGACAGGTTGACGGACAAGATCAGGCAGGAGTCTCGGTGGACTGTGATGGTGGCGGATGACACTGTGATCTGTAGCGAAAGTAGGGTGCAGGTGGAGGAGAGCCTGGAGAGGTGGAGGTATGCACTGGAGAGAAGAGGAATGAAAGTCAGTAGGAGCAAGACGGAATACCTATGCGTGAATGAGAGGGAGGACAGTGGAATGGTGAGGATGCAAGGAGTGGAGGTGACGAAGGTGAATGAGTTTAAATACTTGGGGTCAACTGTCCAAAGTAACGGGGAGTGCAGTAGAGAGGTGAAGGAGAGAGTGCAGGCAGGGTGGAGTGGGTGGAGAAGAGTGTCAGGAGTGATGTGTGACAGAAGGGTACCAGCAAGAGTTAAAGGGAAGGTTTACCAGATGGTAGTGAGACCAGCTATGTTGTATGGTTTGGAGACAGTGGTACTGATGAAAAGACAGGAGGAGGAGCTGGAGGTGGCGGAGGTGAAGATGATAAGATTTTCATTGGGAGTGATGAAGAAGGACAGGATTAGGAAGGAGTCTATTAGAGGGACAGCTCAGGTTGGACGGTTTGGAGACAAAGCAAGAGAGACAAGATGGAGATGGTGTGGACATGTGTGGAGGAGAGATGCTGGGTATACTGGGAGAAGGATGCTGAATATGGAGCTGCCAGGGAAGAGGAGAAGAGGAAGGCCAAAGAGGAGGTTTATGGAGGTGGTGAGGGAGGACATGCAGGTGGCTGGTGTGACAGAGGCCGCAGACACGGCCAATTGTGTGTGTAGGGACCCAGCCGGAGGCAACACGGGGATTCGAACCCCTGGGGTGAAACATGATAACGGTACTCGAGGTCCGGCTCATGTGAGACATGATGCAGGAAAAACTCTGGGACATGATTTCCTCTCTTAAAACGAGCCAGCAATGCGAAACAGGAAACTCGTTGTTTCCGTCACAACACTACGACCATTACATGTATTTTGTGGTGTTTTTCAGTGTGTGTGTGTGTGTGTGTGTGTGTGTGTGTGTGTGTGTGTGTGTGTGTGTGTGTGTGTGTGTTGTTGTCTTTTAACTTCCAACCCGGGCGACTTTCACTGATGTTCTTTGTCTCGGTGATGTCCAGTTTGGCAGGTCAAAGTGACGAGTGCTCAAACAGGATGACCTGTGTTTGGCTGGACAGGCTGGACAGTCTGGAGGGCCTGAAGGCGCCGATCCGGGAGTACACCTCCACATCCGAGCTGGCGCCCCACGACAGGTGAGGGCTGGGCGGGGTGTTGTGGATGACGGGCAGTGGGAGAGGGAGAGTCAAGAGAGGTGGAGTTGGAGGCAGTGGGGGTGGAGGGATGAGGGGAGGCGGAGGGGGCACAGGAGGAGAGGGTAGAGGCGGTGGGTGCGGAGGGGACGCCGACGGGGGCGGCGGCGGTGGGTGGTTGGTGGGTGGTGTCGCCGTAGTAACAATCTGGACCACGGGGTTGACCTCAGAGATGTTTCCGTTCTTGGCAGGCGCCACCTGGGGATCTCTGAGGGTGTAGGTGGCGGCATGGTAGAAGCTGTAGTACCTCAGAGCCTGCCCCGCCCTGGCCACCCTCAGCCTATACGACACAAGACGACACAGCACAACACAACATGACACGACGCACAACACATCACAACACGACAGCACATGACAGGATATGCAACAAATGATACAACATCCAACCACGCGACACAAAATATCATAACACATGCAACACAACACAACACAACATAATGTCACATAACAGCAAACAACACAACACAACATACATGCCACAACACAAGAAAGCTCATCAGGCATTTCACTCCTACCTAAAACGACCATGGGCGGTCAAAATGACCGCCGGTGTTTAAACTCTATATTGTGTCAAGATAAATACCCAGCTGAGATATTAATGCGTTACATATGTTAGTGTGTCTGTTAAGAAACTAACTGACACCAAAATTAACATGTTAACAACTTTGATACTATTTTTAAACAATTTAAAATGGCCGCTGCCCAACGCCTGTAAACACTGCAGCACCTCGCTGGTAGTCATGGTGCATCTGTAACCAGACATGTTGTCAATAATCAAAAATCAAGTTTAGGCTATTTGTCTCCACTGGAGGGCGCTAGTGTGTTTCTAGGACAGAGCAACGAACTTCACGAAGGAAATGACGCGACCAACACACGTCATCAATATTGACATGACGCACACCATCACGCACAAATTAAGAGACGGTCATGTTGACCGCTGGTGGTCGTTTTAGGTAGATCTTATCTTCCTTTCTTTTTTGCGATTGATCTCAAACTCATTTTAATGCAAATATGTGCAATTGTAGGAGAATGCAGGGAGCGGCAGGTCTGTAAGTTTTTAAAAAAAAATTCCACAAAGTTTTAAAACTTTGAAAACCCAAATGGCCAGACAGTTTTGATCGTTCTGGTGTTAAATCTGTTTTATTATCCTGTTCTTACAGACTGTACGCCACTGAGGTCAGTAGTGGCTGTTGCAGGGCAGTAAGGCAGTGAGGTCAGTAGTGGTTGTTGCAGGGCAGTAAGGCAGTGAGGTCAGTAATGGCTGTTGCAGGACAGTAGAGCAGTGAGGTCAGTAGTGGCTGTTGCAGGACAGTACGGCAGTGAGGTCAGTAGTGGCTGTTGCAGGGCAGTAAGGCAGTGAGGTCAGTAGTGGTTGGTGCAGGGCAGTACGGCAGTGAGGTCAGTAGTGGCTGTTGCAGGACAGTAAGGCAGTGAGGTCAGTAGTGGTTGGTGCAGGGCAGTACGGCAGTGAGGTCAGTAGTGGCTGTTGCAGGGCAGTAAGGCAGTGAGGTCAGTAGTGGTTGTTGAAAGGGGAAGTAAGGCAGTGAGGTCAGTAGTGGCTGTTGCAGGGCAGTGAGGCAGTGAGGTCAGTAGTGGCTGTTGCAGGGCAGTAAGGCAGTGAGGTCAGTAGTGGTTGGTGCAGGGCAGTACGGCAGTGAGGTCAGTAGTGGCTGTTGCAGGACAGTAAGGCAGTGAGGTCAGTAGTGGTTGGTGCAGGGCAGTACGGCAGTGAGGTCAGTAGTGGCTGTTGCAGGGCAGTAAGGCAGTGAGGTCAGTAGTGGTTGTTGAAAGGGGAAGTAAGGCAGTGAGGTCAGTAGTGGCTGTTGCAGGGCAGTGAGGCAGTGAGGTCAGTAGTGGCTGTTGCAGGGCAGTAAGGCAGTGAGGTCAGTAGTGGTTGTTGCAGGGCAGTGAGGCAGTGAGGTCAGTAGTGGCTGTTGCAGGGCAGTAAGGCAGTGAGGTCAGTAGTGGTTGTTGCAGGGCAGTAAGGCAGTGAGGTCAGTAGTGGTTGTTGCAGGGCAGTAAGGCAGTGAGGTCAGTAGTGGCTGTTGCAGGACAGTAAGGCAGTGAGGTCAGTAGTGGCTGTTGCAGGGCAGTAAGGCAGTGAGGTCAGTAGTGGCTGTTGCAGGGCAGTAAGGCAGTGAGGTCAGTAGTGGCTGTTGCAGGACAGTAAGGCAGTGAGGTCAGTAGTGGCTGTTGCAGGGCTGTAAGGCAGTGAGGTCAGTAGTGGTTGGTGCAGGGCAGTACGGCAGTGAGGTCAGTAGTGGCTGTTGCAGGGCAGTAAGGCAGTGAGGTCAGTAGTGGTTGGTGCAGGGCAGTAAGGCAGTGAGGTCAGTAGTGGCTGTTGCAGGACAGTAAGGCAGTGAGGTCAGTAGTGGCTGTTGCAGGGCTGTAAGGCAGTGAGGTCAGTAGTGGTTGGTGCAGGGCAGTACGGCAGTGAGGTCAGTAGTGGCTGTTGCAGGACAGTACGGCAGTGAGGTCAGTAGTGGCTGTTGCAGGGCAGTAAGGCAGTGAGGTCAGTAGTGGTTGGTGCAGGGCAGTACGGCAGTGAGGTCAGTAGTGGCTGTTGCAGGACAGTATGGCAGTGAGGTCAGTAGTGGTTGGTGCAGGGCAGTACGGCAGTGAGGTCAGTAGTGGCTGTTGCAGGGCAGTAAGGCAGTGAGGTCAGTAGTGGTTGGTGCAGGGCAGTAAGGCAGTGAGGTCAGTAGTGGCTGTTGCAGGGCAGTACGGCAGTGAGGTCAGTAGTGGCTGTTGCAGGACAGTACGGCAGTGAGGTCAGTAGTGGCTGTTGCAGGACAGTACGGCAGTGAGGTCAGTAGTGGCTGTTGCAGGGCAGTAAGGCAGTGAGGTCAGTAGTGGCTGTTGCAGGGCAGTAAGGCAGTGAGGTCAGCAGTACCCGCCCAACTGACAGCCCCTTGACATCTCCCACATCATGTTGCTTTCTTGGTCACAGAATACTGGTCTCTGATTGGCTGCTGGAGGGTGTGCGTTAAAACTGTTTAATAAACACCTAATTGGGCGGAGATTAATCGCTGTTCTAAAGTCATATGCCGGGCACAATTCATTATGTTCCCATAGCAACACGCTGTTCTACGTAACCATAGCAACACGCTGTTCTATGTAACAATAGCAACAAGCTAAATCAGTAGCGACCCCAGTAAACATTCAAAGGTTTTGCTTGGCAGCCAACTTTTGCTTCATAACCCCCCCCCCTTTCTTCTCCCCAGTTGTACCCGGCCAATTACCCCACTCTTCCGAACCGTCCCGGTCTCTGCTCCGCCCCCTCTGCTGATCCGGGGGGGGGGGGCTGCAGACTACCACATGCCTCCCCCAAGACATGTGGAATCACCAGCCGCTTTTCACCTGACAGTGAGGAGTTTCACCAGGGGGACGTAGCGCGTGGGAGGATCACACTACTCCCCCCACTTCCCACTCTCCCCTGAGCAGGCGCTCCTACCGACCAGAGGGGGCGCTAGTGCAGCAACCAGGACACATACCGACATCCGACTTTCCATCTGCAGACACGGCCAATTGTGTCTGTAGGGAGGCCCGACCAAGCCTGTAACACGGGGATTCGAACTGGCGATCCCCGTGTTGGTAGGCAACGTAACAGACCGCCACGCCACCAGGACGCCCCTAAGTTTAATGGTTTGATCCAGTCTGCAGAGGCGACAGCCACCCACCTGCAGGGGCACTCTCCACGTGTATGGGAGGAGGCATGTGGTAGTCTGCAGCCCTCCCCGGATCAGCAGAGGGGGTGGAGCAGAGACCGGGACGGCTCGGAAGAGCGGGGTGATTGGCCAAGTACAGTAGGGGAGAAAGGGGGGGGGGGAATCCCCCCTCCCCCAAAAAAGAAAAAAGACTAAACTTGGCCACTAACTAACATGTGCATTGTGCTTGCAACCGAATCAGCTTGTTGCTATGGTTACATAGCATCTTTATGGCTCGCGCGTGGATCTAGAACAGTGATTAAATTTTGGCTGAACTTCGTGTTCATTACACAGTTTAAATGCACATCCTGCAGCCAATCAGAGACAACTATTCTCTGTGACCATGCTGTAAAAATAACTGACCACAGAGGGCCTTAACTGACCATCATATTCATGAACAGTATTGAGGCGCACCCTCAAGCCAATCAGAAACGAGCTGTCCTCGTGACCATGGTATAACGTCCTGCACACCTCGTCTCATTACATAACCCACCTGTGTCTCATCTGGAGGAGTTTGTACAAGAGCAGCAGAATCACAGCTCCTGCCACAGCCACCAGAAGCACAGTCACCCGCAAATCCACGTCCCAACATGGTTTCCCAGGACCAGGGGAGCCGCAGGCCTTAGGGGGACGTGGTGTCTGCAGCTGGAGTGAACCTTCCATCCCTCTCTTAGGACTGATGATGCTGTGGGCCTGGACAGGCCGGATGGTGTCCATTAGGACTGGGTGTTGGTCGTGGGGTCAGGCAAGGGAAGGTTTGACTGGTCTTTACTTGGGACCCGTTGACTAAGCCGCATTGCGGACAGGTTTGATCCTGGTCCCGGAGGTTGGGAGGATGGATGCCTGCCAGATGTGAAAAGATGTCCCGGGTTGTGTAGAGTAATGGCGAGGCTGGGACGGCGCCTTCAGACGTTCTCGCCTCTGATGCCTTGGCGGTCTGGTGGTCTGGCGGTCTGTGAGATAAAGATCACTCAATCAAAATGTGTAGCTGCACGAGCTGCCAAAACAAGATGAATTTAAAAAAGTTAAATCATGGAAAAGTCTTTGGTCTTGATTGTCTTCTCTCTCTCTCTCTCTTTTTCTTTTTTTTGAGGGGGGGTTCCCCTTTTTTCTCCCCCATTGTGTCCGGCCTATTACCCCACTCTTCTGAGCCGTCCCGGTCTCTGCTCCACCCCCTCTGCTGATCCGGGGAGGGCTGCAGACTACCACATGCCTCCTCCCATACATGTGGAGTCACCAGCCGCTTCTTTTCACCTGACAGTGAGGAGTTTCACCAGGGGGATGTAGCACGTGGGAGGATCACATTATTCCCCCCGGTTCCCCCTCCCCCCTGAACAGGCGCCCCGACCGACCAGGACACATACCCACATCCGGCTTCCTACCCGCAGACACGGCCTATCGTGTCGGTAGGGATGCCCGACCAAGCCGGTGGCAACACGGGGATTCGAACCGGCGATCCCCGTGTTGGTAGGCAACAGAATAGACCAGTACGCCACCCGGACGCCCCTTGTTTTTTCTTTAACGTCAACAAGAATTTTAAAATCACCTCCAGGACTCTAATGAAGGGCACGTCAGCGACGTGAGCTAATTACACTCCGCAGCGCATGGTCAATCTTAAAACCGACGTCTAAACAAGTGGACCGGTAGCAGAACCTGACCACCGACTAACAAGTGGACCGGTAACAGAAAACCTGACCACAGACCAACAAGTGGACCGGTAACAGAACCTGACCACCGACCAACAAGTGGACCGGCAACAGAACCCGACCACCGACCAACAAGTGGACCGGTAACAGAACCTGACCACCGACCAACAAGTGGACCGGTAAGAAAACCTGACCACCGACCTACAAGTGGACCGGCAACAGAACCTGACCACCCACCAACAAGTGGACCGGTAACAGAACCTGACCACTGACCAACAAGTGGACCGGTAAGAAAACCTGACCACCGACCAACAAGTGGACCGGTAACAGAACCCGACCACCCACCAACAAGTGGACCGGTAAGAAAACCTGACCACAGACCAACAAGTGGACCGGCAACAGAACCTGACCACCGACCAACAAGTGGACCGGTAACAGAACCTGACCACCGACCAACAAGTGGACCGGTAAGAAAACCTGACCACCGACCAACAAGTGGACCGGTAACAGAACCTGACCACCGACCAACAAGTGGACCGGTAAGAAAACCTGACCACCGACCAACAAGTGGACCGGCAACAGAACCTGACCACCGACCAACAAGTGGACCGGGAACAGAACCCGACCACCCACCAACAAGTGGACCAGTAACAGAACCTGACCACCGACCAACAAGTGCAGACCCCAGCAGCACTCGTGTCTTAACACAGCATGACCTGACACTACACCGGAAGTGACTTGCTAAGATGAAGATTTTCATCGTCATCATCGTTATTGTTTTTCAGTAGTAAAGAGGGACTGATCATACATAATCATCATCATCATCATCATCATATAATATGATATTCACTGCTTCAGAGACCAAAGCTTTGATTAACATCTTGAGAGTCCCTTAATTAGAAAACGGTTTGCAACTCACGTCACCGCGGTCCAGCAGCGTCTGTGCTGCGGGGCCTCCAGACAAGGAAAACACTAAACCCACCAGGCAGGACCGCTTCTCCTCAGCTTTCCAGGATCCAGTGAGGCATTCCAGGGCTTGCCAGCAGGAGGAAGTCGGTAAGAACAGCAGGAAGCGGTTCGCTTCCCTCGGACACGTTCTGAGGGGTCTGATTGGAGAGCCTCCCCGAGCACCATGGCAACAGGAAACGAGTCAAGGACGTCTTTACTGGCTGGTTGTTGTTTTATGGACTGGACAGCTTAGAATGAGCCCGAACACACTCATCCACACATATGTGCACGCACACACACATGCACACAAGCATCAAAAACATGTGCTTTCACTAAATACCCCCCCCCCCGCGCGCGGACACGTGCAGGGTAATAGCTTGCAGCCTAAACTGCCGTGGGAAAACCTGCAGCTCTGTCTCGGCTCATCCCTCACCCAAGCTCTCTCCCTACACACGACATTCCACATCCTCTCTCTTTTGCTTTTTTCTGTGTGGAGTTTCCCCCTTTTTTCCTCCCCCATTGTACCCGGCCAATCACCCCACTCTTCCGAGACGTACCTCGCGCTGCTCCACCCCCTCTGCCGATCCGGGGAGGGCTGCAGACCACCACATGCCTCCTCCCATACATGTGGAGAGCGCCCCTGCAGGTGGGTGGCGGCTCGCCTCTGCAGACATGTGGAGTCACCAGCTGCTTCTTTTCACCTGACAGTGAGGAGTTTCACCAGGGGGACGTAGCGCGTGGGAGGATCACACTATTCCCCCGAGCCCCCCCCGAACACGTGCCCCGAGCGACCAGAGGAGGCGCTAGTGCAGCGACCAGGACACATACCCACATCCGGCTTCCCACCCGCAGACACGGCCAATTGTGTCTGTAGGGACGCCCGACCAAGCCAGAGGTAACACGGGGAATCGAACCGGCGATCCCTGTGTTGGTAGGCAACAGAATAGACCAGTACGCTACCCGGACGCCCAATAATCCAGATGTTCTACCTTTAGAATAAAAGGAACTGAAATGTCTCATCACTCATCACAATACCTGCTGAGTCAACAGCTCCTGCAGACACGAAGGCCAGTCCAGCCCTCCGTGGGCTCGGGGCAAAAACATGGCGGCGGCGGCAGCATCACAATGTGCAGAAGCTGACCTGCAGACTACACAGGCGGACCTGAACAAAGGCGTCTCAAAGTGGAGGAGACCTGCCGGGTTCAGTGGCACGATACAAGCCCACGTTAGTCACGGCAGTGCCGGAGTGGGTCAACACAGGAAGGGAGGAGGTGCAGGCGTGACAGACTGGCCGCTATCTGATGGAGCCAGCATGCAGGAAATGATTAAAGGACTCCGTCAGGGAACTAGGCCTGCTCGGCTCTCATTTCTCTGTCTAATAATACATTTTGATTCTGAGCCAGGCCAAAGGAGCAACTCCTGCCACTCTCCCAAAGGAGCAACTCCTGCCACTCTCTCGAAGGAGCAACTCCTGCCACTCTCTCGAAGGAGCAACTCCTGCCACTCTCTCGAAGGAGCAACTCCTGCCACTCTCTCGAAGGAGCAACTCCTGCCACTCTCTCGAAGGAGCAACTCCTGCCACTCTATCGAAGGAGCAACTCCTGCCACTCTCTCGAAGGAGCAACTCCTGCCACTCTCTCAGTATCTCCTGCTGGTACCCTCACACAACCAAGCGATGTTGACGAAGAGATTACTACTACTGCCACTTTTGATTTTTCCCATTAGGGGGCGCCACAGCGGATCATCCGTTTCCATCTCTTCCTGTCCTCTGCACCTTCCTCTGTCACACCAGCCACCTGCATGTCCTCCCTCACCACATCCATAAACCTCCTCTTTGGCCTTCCTCTTCTCCTCTTCCCTGGCAGCTCCATATTCAGCATCCTTCTCCCAGTATACCCAGCATCTCTCCTCCACACATGTCCACACCATCTCAATCTTGTCTCTCTTGCTTTGTCTCCACACCGTCGAACCTGAGCTGTCCCTCTAATATACTCCTTCCTAATCCTGTCCTTCTTCATCACTCCCAATGAAAATCTTATCATCTTCATCTCTGCCACCTCCACCTCCAGCTCCACCTCCTGTCTTTTCATCAGTGCCACTGTCTCCAAACCATACAACATAGCTGGTCTCACCACCATCTTGTAAGCCTTCCCTTCGTCACCTCCACTCTGGAGGTGACCATTCTGCTGTCCTCCCCCCCGTATTCCGTCTTTCATTCCTCTTCTCTCCAGTGCATACCTCCACCTCTCCAGGCTCTCCTCCACCTGCACCCTACTCTCACTACAGATCACAATGTCATCAACAAACATCATCATCCACGGAGACTCCTGCCTGATCTCGTCCGTCAACCTGTCCATCACCACTGCAAACAAGAAAGGGCTCAGAGCCGATCCTTGAAGTAGTCCCACCTCCACCTTGAACCCACCTGTCATTCCAGCCACACACCTCACCACTGTCACACCTCCCTCATACATATCCTGCACCACTCCGACATATGGCTTCGACTTTTCATGAGACAAGAAAGATAAAGGAGAAAATAAACACAAATCATATATAAATATTATATATATATCTTTGTTAAAAGAAACACTCAACGGTAGGGAGAGGGCTAAAACATAAGGAGCAAAATAAGCCAGTGAGTCAAGTAATTTTTTTATGAGACAGTACAAGCCTATTCTGGGTTCGAGCCCCGGGGTAGTCCAAACTCGGGGGTCGTCCCGGGTCGTCCTCTGTGTGGAGTTTGCATGTTCTCCCCGTGTCTGTGTAGGTTTCCTCCAGGGGCTCCGGTTTCCTCCCACAGTCCAAAGACATGTAGGTCAGGTGGATCAAAGACATGTAGGTCAGGTGGATCAAAGACATGTAGGTCAGGTGAATCAAAGACATGTAGGTCAGCTGAATCAAAGACATGTAGGTCAGCTGAATCAAAGACATGTAGGTCAGGTGGATCAAAGACATGTAGGTCAGGTGGATCAAAGACATGTAGGTCAGGTGGATCAAAGACATGTAGGTCAGGTGGATCAAAGACATGTAGGTCAGGTGGATCAAAGACTTGTAGGTCAGGTGGATCAAAGACATGTAGGTCAGGTGGATCAAAGACATGTAGGTCAGGTGGATCAAAGACTTGTAGGTCAGGTGGATCAAAGACATGTAGGTCAGGTGGATCAAAGACATGTAGGTCAGGTGGATCAAAGACTTGTAGGTCAGGTGGATCAAAGACATGTAGGTCAGCTGAATCAAAGACATGTAGGTCAGGTGGATCAAAGACATGTAGGTCAGGTGGATCAAAGACTTGTAGGTCAGGTGGATCAAAGACTTGTAGGTCAGGTGGATCAAAGACATGTAGGTCAGCTGAATCGGCCGTACTACATTGTCCCTAGGTGTGTGTGTGTGTGTGTGTGTGTGTGTCGACAGCCTGGCGGCCTGTCCACACACACACACATATATATATATATATATATATATATATATATATATATATATATATATATGTATATATATATACACTACCGTTCAAAAGTTTGGGATCACCCAAACAATTTTGTGTTTTCCATGGAAAGTCACACTTATTCACCACCATATGTTGTGAAATGAATAGAAAATAGAGTCAAGACATTGACAAGGTTAGAAATAATGATTTGTATTTGAAATAAGAGTTTTTTTACATCAAACTTTGCTTTCGTCAAAGAATCCTCCATTTGCAGCAATTACAGCATCGCAGACCTTTGGCATTCTAGCTGTTAATTTGTTGAGGTAATCTGGAGAAATTGCACCCCACGCTTCCAGAAGCAGCTCCCACAAGTTGGATTGGTTGGATGGGCACTTCTTGCGTACCATACGGTCAAGCTGCTCCCACAACAGCTCAATGGGGTTCAGATCTGGTGACTGGGCTGGCCACTCCATTACCGATAGAATACCAGCTGCCTGCTTCTGCTCTAAATAGTTCTTGCACAATTTGGAGGTGTGTTTAGGGTCATTGTCCTGTTGTAGGATGAAATTGGCTCCAATCAAGCGCTGTCCACTGGGTATGGCATGGCGTTGCAAAATGGAGTGATAGCCTTCCTTATTCAGAATCCCTTTTACCCTGTACAAATCTCCCACCTTACCAGCACCAAAGCAACCCCAGACCATCACATTACCTCCACCATGCTTAACAGATGGCGTCAGGCAGTCTTCCAGCATCTTTTCATTTGTTCTGCGTCTCACAAACGTTCTTCTTTGTGATCCAAACACCTCAAACTTGGATTCATCCGTCCACAACACTTTTTTCCAGTCTTCCTCTGTCCAATGTCTGTGTTCTTTTGCCCATCTTAATCTTTTTCTTTTATTGGTCAGTCTCAGATATGGCTTTTTCTTTGCCACTCTGCCCTGAAGCCCAGAATCCCGCAGCCGCCTCTTCACTGTAGATGTTGACACTGGTGTTTTGCGGGTACTATTTAATGAAGATGCCAGTTGGGGACCTGTGAGGCGTCTGTTTCTCAAACTAGAGACTCTAATGTACTTATCTTCTTGCTCAGTTGTGCAACGCGGCCTCCCACTTCTTTTTCTACTCTGGTTAGAGCCTGTTTGTGCTGTCCTCTGAAGGGAGTAGTACACACCGGTGTAGGAAATCTTCAATTTCTTAGCAATTTCTCGCATGGAATAGCCTTCATTTCTAAGAACAAGAATAGACTGTCGAGTTTCAGATGAAAGCTCTCTTTTTCTGGCCATTTTGAGCGTTTAATTGACCCCACAAATGTGATGCTCCAGAAACTCAATCTGCTCAAAGGAAGGTCAGTTTTGTAGCTTCTGTAACGAGCTAAACTGTTTTCAGATGTGTGAACATGATTGCACAAGGGTTTTCTAATCATCAATTAGCCTTCTGAGCCAATGAGCAAACACATTGTACCATTAGAACACTGGAATGATAGTTGCTTGAAATGGGCCTCTATACACCTATGTAGATATTGCACCAAAAACCAGACATTTGCAGCTAGAATAGTCATTTACCACATTAGCAATGTATAGAGTGTATTTCTTTAAAGTTAAGACTAGTTTAAAGTTATCTCCATTGAAAAGTACAGTGCTTTTCCTTCAAAAATATGGACATTTCAATGTGATCCCAAACTTTTGAACGGTAGTGTATATATATATATATATATATGTGTGTGTGTGTGTGTGTGTGTGTGTGTGTGTGTGTGTGTGTGTGTGTGTGTGTGTGTCTGTGTGTGTCTGTGTGTGTATATGTGTGGATATGTGTGTGTATGTATGTATGTATGTATGTATGTATGTATGTATGTATGTATGTATGTATGTATGTATGTATGTATGTATGTATGTATGTATAAAGATATATAAAGAAAACAGGCGATATTCATCATAGGCCTTTAGACTTATATGACAAAGGAAAATATTGGTTGGACCCAGCTACTATATGCAGACCATAAGGAAAATATAGGTTGGTTAGGAGAATTCAGGGCTCTTTAAAACTACTGTGAAGACAAACTCAAAGAAATATAAAGGCAGAAAATTCAATTTTGGGGGGGGGGTTTCCCCGTTTTTCTCCCCAATTGTACTTGGCAAATTACCTGACTCTCACGCTCCACCCCCTCTGCCAAGCAGGGTATGGCTGCAGGCTACCACATGACCTCAGTCTGTTAGGTTAGGTGACCACACCTCCTCCACCCTGACCCTCAGCGCAGGTGCCCCTCAAGGCTGTGTTCTGAGCCCCCTCCTTTTCTCCCTCTTTACCCATGACTGCCTGCCAACTCACCCCTCAAATGTTATAGTTAAGTTTGCAGATGACACCGCAGTCATTGGTCGTATCACCAACAATGACGAGATGGCCTACAGGGACGAGATTCAGCACCTCACATCATGGTGTACCACCAACAATCTCATCCTCAATGCGCAGAAGACGAAGGAGCTGATTGTGGACTTCAGGAGGTCTAGAAGCTGCAGCCACTCCCCCATACACATCAATGGGGTGGAAGTGGAGCGTGTTTCCAGCTTTAAATTCCTTGGAGTCCACATCAGCGAGGACCTTTCGTGGACATTAAACACCCAGGCCCTTGTGAAAAAGGCCCAACAACGCCTGCATCTCCTGAGGAGGCTGAGGAGCGCCCGTCTACCCCCCAAAATTCTCACCAACTTCTACCACTGCACCATAGAGAGCATCCTGACCATCTGCATCTCAGTGTGGTACGGCAACTGTACCTCAGTAGACCAGAAAGCTCTGCAGCGGGTCGTCAAGGCGGCCCAGCATATCACCGGTACCCAGCTCCCAGCCATACAAGACATTTATCACAAACGCTGCCTTCGAAGGGGTCTGAGCATCAGCAGAGACCCCACCCACCCGAACCATGGACTGTTCTCCCCCCTGCCCTCTGGGAGGCGCTACAGGAGCCTCAGAGCCCGCACTACCAGACTCAAAAACAGCTTCTTTCCACAAGCTGCTGCCCACCTGAACCTGGCTACCCACTGAATGTCTGTAGATATGTCTATAGTCGTGCTCTTTTTTTTAACTTTATATTTAGCTTTTAGTCTTCATGTGTGTATATCTTATAGTGTGTTTGTCTGTGTCTGTCTCGCACTGTTTGGTGAATTTGGTTTCACACGTGTCTGCACATTAGCTTTAATGACTATATAGTGAATTGAATTGAATTGAATGAGGCAGAATGAAGGGATCTGTTTCGACACCTCAGAAAGGAAGAGGTAACGTTAGACTTAACAGCAATTCTCCAAAGAATTCAGGAAACGAGTGTTTTATTCATTTTATTTCAATATCTTAGAATAACTTGTTGGACTGAGTTTTTTTTTAGACAGCGTGGTCCGCACTCCCTTCCAGCAGATGGCGGCAATGAGCCGAATTGTTGTTTGCCAACCACCGACAGAACCTAAAAAAAAAAAAAAAAAGGAGGAAGAGTCGAATCCTTATGACGCAAACACTGCGCGACCCTCGGCGAGGCGGTGGCGTGCGGACATGGCTGCGCCCAGGGAGCCCGGGCCGTGTGTGCCTCCGTGGACGTGGTGCGTGATCCTGATCCTGGCCGCCTCGTCCGTCCCCGGGGTGCACGCGCTGATAGAGGGGCTCTACTGCGGGGCGGAAATCTGCTACGACGTGCTCGGCGTGAGCAGGGACGCGTCCAAGTCGGAGATCGCCCGAGCGTACCGGCAGCTGGCCAGGAAGTACCACCCGGACAAGTTCAGGACCGGGGACCCGGGGCTGGAGGGCGAGACGCAGGAGAGCGCCGGGAAGAGGTTCCTGCTCGTCGCCACCGCCTACGAGACTCTGAAGGTGGGCGCCGCGCTGGTGGCGTGCGTGCGTGTGGCGTGCGTGTGGCGTGTGTGTGCTCCACGTGTTGGGGGCAAAGAAGAAGAAGAAGAATGTTATACATATGTTATACATATGAAACACGTGCACATACACGCACGTGTTTCGGTCGTGCACGTCACCGGGTCGTTACAGCGCGCGGGCACAGGGGACCGATTAGTTTTGGGTGGTCGGCCGGTCACGTTGCCGCGTAAATGCTGACGTCAGCCTGCTTTGTCAATGTGGCACTTTCCCCAGCTGCTGAGTGACGGCTGCCCAGCTGCTAATCTCCTCCTGGCATCAAATCCCTTCATAGTGGGCCTGTCATTAGTCACTATTGTTATTGTAGCGATAATAACAGTTATTTATTATCACATACATATAATAATAAATAATAATAATACATGTTTTATAATTACTATATTTATATTATTAATATTAGAATAGTAATTATTATATATTATATATTATAATATTATTATAATTGTATATTATTATTATCGTGGGATAGGCTCCAGCAGGGGTGATTCTAGGACCAGAGCTTTAGGGGTGCTGAGCACCCAGAGTGCTGGCCGGCCAGGCAAGATAAATTTGGGGGGGTGGATCAAACCATTTTCGAAGCACGGGGGGGTGTGCTGTATTTTTGTTGTTAAAACATTACATTTAAACCATATACTGGATATGGTTTTGACATTTCTTCAGCTTATTAAACATGGACATACAGTAAAAAATAAAAAATCTCTTCAATTGTAGGGGTGCTGGGGTTCAATTTAGGGGTGCTGCAGCACCCCCGCGACCCTGAGAGCAGGATAAGCGGTTTGGATAATGGATGGATGAATATGATTATGATTATTGTTATTATTAGGAAACCTAATTAGTATTTGCTGTTTAAATCACAGGACACTGCCATGCTGTGCAGTTTGTTACCTTGTATATTTTAACGCTTGCTCTGCTTCCACCATATCAACAGCATCTGAACTCTTATCGCTTGTATTAGCAGTAGCCTTAGTAGCACTTAGCGCCTCCTTGCACCTTTGTTTTTCACGTACAAGTCCCATCATGTTCTCTGTTCTGACAGTATGCAATTGGACATTTTAGTGTTCGTTGCACATAAACTTTGAGCAATGACGAAAAAGTTGGCTAGAATAAGTTCGGTGTGCAAGGTTGAAACCATTACAGTGAGTATTACGACGGGCTGTACACTCTGTGTGCCCCAAGGTTGGACTACCCCGGGCCTCCAACCCAGGACCTTCTTTCTGTGAGGCGACCGCGCTAACCACTGCACCACCGTGCTGCCCCTATGATCACCTGTTACAGGGAGTTTTACACTACACAGTGTATGGCCTGTTGTGATACTCAGTCAAACTTTATTTATATGATTTAACATGAAATGCAGTACACTTTACATTACATACATTACTGGCCCCCAGTTGCTGCCCGCATCAAATTCAAAATCCTGATGCTCGCTTACAAAACAGCAACTAAAACGGCTCCCGCCTACCTGAACTCCTTCATTTGGGTCTACACTCAGTCCCGCTCACTACGCTCTGCCAATGAAAGGCGCCTGGCACTTCCGCCCCAACGGGACCCTAAGTCACTAAAGGGTCTGACCCTTTAGTCGACTGTTAAAGGTAGTCACCCGTGGTATGGGGGACCCGGGTTCGTGTCCCGGCTTTGGCGGTACCCCGGCTGCCCCCCAAATTTGCTACATTGGTGTCAGAAGTGGGATGGTGAGACTGTGAGGCCATCGGAAGCTTGTACGGCCAGAGGCGTGAGGGAGCTGATATGCTGGAGTGCGGTGACGCGCTTCCTGAAGGAGCGGGGTAGTGTGTCTGGCTGGGAGAGCTGGCGCTGGATCAGCTGGGAGAGGTTGGTCTGCTTCGTCCGGTGGGCCCGGGGACCACGGCCCTTGCCTGGAGCTGCGCCCGAGGAGCAAACGTCCTGGGCGTTCTGACAGGACGTGGAAGCAGGGCGGGCTAAGCTAACTGCTAGCCCATGCAGACCGGCGGTTCCGACAGTTCATCCTGGCTGGCGTTCGTTCCCTTGGACAGTGGTTTTTTGTTTAGTTTGGATATGTGTGTTAGTTTGGATATGTGTGTTCTTGTAGTTTTTGAATGTGTTTTTGTCTTTGTGTTGCACTGCTGTGGGCTGGGGGAAACGGCATTTTGTGTCATGTCATGTACGCAAGTACATGAGGTGAAATGACAAAGTGTTCCTGTTCCTGATTCCTGGTCTTGAATGAATGTTTTGACGGTAAGTGTGCAGTCATGATTGTTTTTGTATCCTTCTGGATTTGATGCTGCAGGATGAAGACTCTCGTAAGGATTACGACTACATGTTGGATCACCCTGAGGAGTACTACCGCCACTACTATGCCTACTACCGAAGACAACTGGCACCCAAAGTGGATGTCAGGGTTGTCATACTGGTCACCATCTGTGCCATATCTATTTTCCAGGTAGGACCAAGATCATGTATCACGTAGGTGTTGGATAACTACCACCGGCTAAATGCAGTCAACACTTGAGGCCGTGTCTGTCAGCAACCGGGTATCACGAGATTTCATGTCATAGTCACGAAATTTAATCTATGAAATCGTGCTGGGGGACACGATGTCAGTGTAATTTTCTTGTCCGGCACCACGAAGTTGTATCCAATGCATTCCTATGGGCCAAGTCTTTCTAGTGCGAGTCACGTTATTAAGATGCTGGCTCTGGCTGGTCTGGCCTCCCGGGAGAATGCATATATTACATATATTTGAAAACACAAAAACTACCCTAACCCTAACCGCCATAGTTTTTGTGTTTTCAAATATATGTAAGGGACCGGCATTCTCCCGGGAGGCCAGAGCCAGCATCTTGATAACGTGACTTGCGCAAGAAAAACTTGGCCCATAGGAATGCATTGGATACAACTTAATGGTGCCGGACAAGAAAATTCCAGTGACATCGTGTCCCCCAGCACGATTCCATAGATTGAATTTCATGACTATGACACGAAATCTCGTGATATCCGGTTGCTGACAGATTTGTCTGCTATGCACTGCTATTCTGCGTGTATGTTTGGCTGGTTAAATATCTAAAGTGAATGGAAAGATAGTTAATGTCTGATAAACATCCAGTTTGGTGCTGACTGAAGTAATGAGACAATTTGAAGTCCCACTATGTTAGATTAATATTCATATATATCTGCATGCTATCAGTTTATGTGTTGAGATGCTACAAGATAAAATATCATTTGTGATCTGTTATGCTCGGTGGTTTAACCTGATGTTGCCCCTGCCAGACATTCTGGTCAGGCATAACCGGTAATTTCCCTGTTTTGGAAAGCTAGCAGGTGCGCAGTAAGTGATGATGTTTTGCATATCAGTGAAATACTATAATGCCTCTGTGGAAACCCCGGAAATGTAAAGAATGCAGTGAACAGCAGCAGAACTTGTTAAGCTTCCAGAAGAAATGAAAAGGATAAGATCTAAGGAATGATCATAGGCAAAAAAGTCATGTGTGGAAGAATAAAAAAAAAAATCATTTGAGAATTTTTCCTCGACGTGACCCTCACTAATTTCCCAAAAACATGTAGGTCAGGTGAATGGGCCATACTAAATTGTCCCTAGGTGTGATTGTGTCTGCCCTGTGGTGGAATGGCGGCCTGTCCAGGGTGTCTCCCCGCCTGTCGCCCAGTGACTGCTGGGATGGGCTCCAGCATCCCGCGACCCCGATTGGGGTAAGCAGCTTGGATAATGGATGGATGGATGGAGGACCCTCAGTAATTGTGTATTACAGATAACAAATACATAACACACATCACGTTGCTTCAAGACCTCTGCGTGTAATGTTGTTTTCCAGAGAACCTTCCTTTCCTTTCTTTTCCTCTCAAAAACGAGTTATCACACTCCGAGGAGGGTCATGAAAACAGTCATGAAAAACCTGGCGGTTAGTAAATTTGAAAATACAGTTTCAAGGCCCTGGAAAGATTATGGATAATTTTGGAATTTTTTTTTTTGGAAAATTCATTATTAAAGCAGCGTCAACATTTTTAAAGACTGACCAATTAACAAAAAAAGTAATGGCCGGTAAAGACAGTGTGTCTCAGTATGCTAACATGCCTCCGCTGGCTAGCTTTCACATCAGTCAGCTTGCAACCTTGTCAACAGTATACTAGGCAAGTGCAGTTTCAACAGCCAGTGTCTTCAGTTGGGCAAGTACAAAAATGGCTTGCAGAAGTTGTTGAACAGTAGAGTGGCTCGTACACAGTATTTGAAATACAGACTGACTTTCACATCATATTTAGGATTAAAAAACACCTTTTTAAGTGGGAACTCTAGAGACTCGTTTCTAATGGTCATGGAAATTAAGATAACGTCGTGGAGAAGTCATGGAAAAGGCTTTGAAAACCATTGGTGAAAAATGCATGAACTCTGTCCTAGAGGGGGAAAACAATCTGTTCTCGTTCATGTTGACATTGCTCAACACTGGCCTGATGTTTCAGCTTTGTTGGCATGTCACTACTGTTTACATCTTTGTAACACTGAAGGGGACGCGGTTTCCCATATTACCCACATTAGATTCAAGAGTCAAAGGTCACGTACTTCACGTCCAAGTTCAAATGGTAAACTATTGGCAAACTCGTATTGTGCAACAAACTGAAGTAGGACACAAGTAAATCGATCTCAGACTTGGAACCCCTTGATACAATGGCCAGGATTTCGGGGCTTCCGGTGTGGCCGCTGGCTGCTCAGTTCCGTTTCCTATGAAGACTTCATCTTCCGTGGGCCCGTCATTGTTTACATGCAGATTAGCAACTTGACACGTGAGAATGGAGTTGGAGTTGAGAGATGACAGCTACGACTGGATTTTTTTCACAAGTAGTCGACACGAGTCGAACGTTTCCCCACACAATACACAAACATCGGTACTTTTTGTAGGTGTTTTAAGTCCAGACGCTATTTCGGCCGAGGCGGTTTGCCTCTTTCGCTCCCCACACGGACTGTTACCAACATGCACATGCAACCAAAGCATGTTCCTGTCAAAATTGCCTCCTATTCAAACGTGATTGATCAATACATCAATGCTACTCGGACTGAAACGGAAACCAAAATGCTTCTGAGACCAAAATCTTGCCCCGTGCCTACAGGTTCTATATATAGATTATGGATAGCAGGTGATCATTGGTTTCGGAGGAGGAGACTCTGACTTCACCACCTGTATTGCAGCCTCTAATAGGACAGCTGTTTCCAGCTTCCACCTTCATGAGATCGATAACTGCTGCTTGTTCTCTTACACTGTCTTCTCTTTATTGTGCTCTACCCGCTTCATCTGTCGTACTGATTTTGCTATTTTCTGTGCTTAGTTCAGTTATTGCTAGATTCGCTAGTTTTCTTTCTCAAACCACTCTTTTGTTAGTGGGCAGCTTTTTTTTCCTAGTCTGTTTACTAGCTTTGAGCTTAGCCTAGCTTAGCAGTTAGCTCTATTGCATTTGCAGCCAAAGCAGCCTCGTTAAAACGATGGTGTGTGGTGATTGTTCCGCAGTTACGGACAGGAGGTCTCTACTAGAGAGACGTGTCCGTGAGGTAGAGCAACTTCTTTTGACTAGGATTAAGTTAGATGTGACGGGCACTCCAGATAGCCTTATCCCCGGGCCTGACAGCAGACCTGCTGTTGTTAGCACTACTAGCTGAACCTCGTCGGCTCGCAAGTGCAAGCCACTGGTTGTGTGGCCTGGTCTGCAGTCACTTCTCCTGACTGCAAACTGGTTTTCGCCCCTGGTTTTGGCCAGGGTCTGGCCAGCGTCCCTCTCCCACTCCTGTCCACAGAGACTAGCAACACATGCTAGTGATAGGAGACACCATTACCTGCAATATCAGATTAGCTTTGCCAGCCTTGGTTCACTGTTTACCCGGGGCCAGAGTCTCCAACATAGAGGATAATCTTAGGGTGCTGGCATCATGGAGGAAGAAATGGGGAACCCAGGCACACAGCACCACTACTTTCAGCAACATTGTTATTAGTGATGTCACCAATAATGCTAGGAAGAAGTAATCAGAGATCACAAAAGCCAGGCCAGTCAGGATGCTCGAGTTTGCCAGAAAGATGCATTGGCATCGATCAATTGTCTCTGGTCCCTTACCTGTGAGGGGTAATGATGAGATCCACAGCAGGCTGGCCTCAATGAACCACTGGCGGGCTCATTACTCTAATGAGCAGGGATTTGGGTTTGTTGATAACTGATCTTCTTCCTGTGGCCACCCTTACCTGCTGAAAGCAGAAGGCATTCACCCTGCTGGGAACGGCACCGCTCTTTTGTCTAGCAATATAGATAGCTGTCTGTGTTTAGTTTGACATTAGGGACTTATCATTCAGCAGGTTGCAGATGATAAGAGAGCCTGCTAGGTTTAAAATCACTGAAAGTTGAATCAGTTCATATGGACATGTTTCTTGAAAGAGAAATATTTCATCACTTATCTAAGTGACCTCTTCAGTCTCAAATGACTGCAGGTATCCCCCCCCCTTATAAACAATACAGTGGTATAACGATCTGTTTCATATGCAAATTGCCATTAGCATTAACTAGCGTTTCAATAGCCATTTGTACTATTCACAGAGGATTTGAGAATGGTTGCAATCACATCATTATAAAATGATGACGGCTGCCATCTTACGTGCCTACAAGTTTAAGGCAATCCTCTACAAAATGAGTCTAAATGTCTTCATGCGTGCTCAGTAATCCAGGTAAGAAAATCACAGATAGTTGAATCCGTTCATCTGGACAGAGCATGTATTGCTAGGTTTAACCCTAGTGCGGATGTGGAGTCAACTAGTTTATTTCATATGTTTAGTCAGGGAATTTCTCCTAATATATGTAGATTATCAGACTGACAGCTTGGTCTATATCATTGAGACGTCTCACTTCCCTGCTGTATCGGGAATCGCAACACTAATAATCATTCCTTCTACTGCTGGTGGTGAAATGTGCAACAAAGTATCTAATGATCTACAGAACCAAACATCTAATGTTATCGAAAGTGTGACCACATATCGTTCAAAGCATAGATCTTCAAAATCGTCAACTAATAATGCAAGGTGTCTAATTCCAATTGATATTTCACCTATTGGTAGCTCTAAAGTTCTGCCTACTACTGATCACTTCAACAAGACACTTACATTTGGTTTTATAAGTATCAGATCACTGTCTACCAAAGCCTTACTAATAAGTGATCTGATACTTGAACATAGTTTTGATATGATTGGGTAATGTGAGACATGGCTGACACCAAATGTTTTCCTTCTCTTAAATGAACCTTCCCCACCCGACTGTACTTATGCCCATGTAGCTCGGGCAAATAAACAAGGTGGGGGTGTTGCCTTAATATGTAAGTTTATTTTCAATCTGACTTCTAGACTTGAATCTAAATTCAAATCCTTTGACGCTCTTCTAAGTCCGTCTCTCTCAGCCATCAATAGACTCGGCTCAGTCCAGATTGTGATACTCTATCGACCTCCTGACTCTTACTCATTATTTCTTGATGAATTTGGGGAATTTGTCTCAGGCCTTGTTGCTCATTCCGATGAGATTCTAATTCTAGGTGATTTCAATATTCATCTGAATAAGGCTGCTGATCCTCTAAGTAAAGCCTTTCTGGCACTAGCTGATACTTTTGGGTTCACTCAGTTTGTTCAAGAGTCGACTCATGGCAGCGGTAACTCCCTTGATTTGGTTTTATCTAAAGGAATAGCGGTTTCTGATCTGAATATCTTTCCAGCCACATCTGCTGTCAGATCATTTTCTTGTTAAATTTGAAGCACTATTGGCCTGTCCAGTTAATGTCAGCACAGATGTAATTGTCACTCGCCATATTGGTCCCTCCACTGTAGCTGCATTTGGCCAGCAGCTGCCTGAAGTCTTGGCTCCTTTCACTGTGGTAACTTGACTCTGTTTAAAATTTCACTAGTGACTTAAATGTGGCTAGTCTAGTCTCCTCAATTCAGTTGCACCTCTCACTACCAGAGCTAGGCGATTAGAGAGGCCTACACCCTGGTTTAATGACAAGACACATGCTCTTATGTGGGCCTGCAGGAGACGGGAACGTAAATAGCAAAAATCAAAATTGGAAGGTTTTTTTTTGTTTTTTGTCTTGGGATGAGTGTTTATTGAAATACAAGCGTGCTTTTTTATCTTTTGCCTGTAAAGCACTTTGAATGACCTCTGTGATGATAAGGTGCTATACGTATAAACTTGCCTTGCCTTGCTTTATTTGCTGCAAAAGCAGCGTCTCTCTCTGCTTGATCAATATTAATAAACATAGCCCCAGATATCTCTGAAAATGTAGCTAAGTTTACTAAAAAGCAGCAGTCTATTAGCTGCTCACCATTCACGGCCCATGAGTTCCTGGACTTTTTCTGTAATAAGGTTGATGAGATCATAAACAAAATTGGTTCTTCAACTCCAGCTACTCCTGCAGATCCTGTCTTACCAAATTCATATCTGTACAGTGAGTCACTGATAGTCCCTGTTATTGCAGCTTGTGAGACTATCTCGCTTGATACTTTGACGAAGCTCATGTCAGCTTCTAAACCAGTGGTTCTCAAACTTTT
This sequence comes from Lampris incognitus, assembly GCF_029633865.1. Classification (NCBI taxonomy): domain Eukaryota; kingdom Metazoa; phylum Chordata; class Actinopteri; order Lampriformes; family Lampridae; genus Lampris; species Lampris incognitus. Next base: position 3,986,445 of record NC_079222.1, read on the forward strand.
TCTGTCATGCCCCCCTTTGGAGGAAGAAACATTTTCATGCCCCCCGCCCCATCAAAATGGTGACAAAATGGGCCAAGTTTAACTTTATTTGAATAAAATCAAGATCATGAACATTTCTTTCACTTTTCTTTCAGTAATTTATGTTCATCCCAGCCAGTCCATCCTTACAACAGCCGATCAATATCCAGCTCAGATCAACCCAACTCATGCCCACACAGTCGTCCCGAAACCTGGGTGTCATGGTTGATGACCAGCTAACCTTTAAGGTTCACGTGGCCTCGATTGTTCGGTCGTGCCGATTTGCCCTGTACAACGTCAGGAAAATTAGACCCTACCTGTATGAGCATGCAGCACAACTCCTGGTACAGGCTCTTGTAATATCACACCTTGACTACTGCAACTGAGCAGGTCTCCCTGCATGCACTTTCAAACCTCTGCAAAGGATTCAGAACGCGGCAACGCATTTGATCTTCAACCAACCCAAAACAGCACCTGTCACTCCTCTGTTCATATCCCTCCACTGCCCGCATCAAATTCAAAACCTTAACGCTCGCTTACAAAACAGCAACTAAAACAGCTCCTGCCTACCTGAACTCCCTCATTCATATCTAAACTCAGGCCCGCTCAGTATGCCCTGCCAACGAAAGGCGCCTGGCACTTCCGCCACAGCGGGCCCTAAGTCACTAGCCAGACTCTTCTCTTCTGTAGTTCCCCGGTGGGAGTTACCAAACTCCATTTGATCCGCTGAGTCCCTCTCCATCTTTGAGAAGAAGGTAAAGACCCAGCTCTTTCTCCAACACCTCCACACCTGATGGTATTAATATATATTTTTCTAAAAATTCATTTCTATGCACCCTATGCATTGCCTCTGTGCACTGCCTGTTGACACCTATGTCCTGTCGGATCTGAACCTAGTTTTTTTTGGCACTTACTTGCGTTGTCATCTCCTGACTAGATCCTTGCTTGTGTTGTATTAACGCTCAGATGTACGTCACTTTGGATACAAGCGTCTGCTAAATGAAACTGTAACGTTGTAACAGCTGTCACCAGTACGTCACAGGACCCAAACACACCTTAACTCACACACCACTCACCAAATGGCCCATTTAGAGACGCCAACCCCGTTGATAAAGACGTCTTTGGACTGTGAGAAGAAACCAGAGTATACATGGAGGAAACCCACAGAAACGTGGGGACAGGAATCAAACCCAGGATCCTCTTGCTGCGAGGCATCGATGCTAACCACTAAAAACACTGCCACCCCTGAGTTGTGGTTCAAAAGATGCTAAGTCAGTCATTGTACCAGCATATCAAGGGTTAATGTATAAAATTGCAGCAGCTTTAAGACAGGAGTTGGGGCACGTTTAGTTGGACCTTCAGCGTTGAGAATTTGATGTTTGCTGGGATGCTAAGGCTTTCCCCAGCATGCAATTCTGGGGCACTGACGGCATCGTCATCACTTAGGGCCTATTTGGGATGGAAACAGACTCCTTGATGGTAATAATTGTGCATTGATAGTCGATGCAAAGAGAACCAGAAAAAAACACTTTTAACATCAATATAAGTTACAAGCATCAACCGTACGGGATACTAGAATCAGTTTGTACCGTATAATGCACCAAAAATGACTTTTTTTTCATGAAGTGGCAAAAAAGCGAGGCAGAAGTTTATTGAGCAAGGGGAAAAAGTCGTTATGAGATACTGAATCATCCTTCACTTTCATGTCTAAAGGAAGTGGAGGAATAAATATGTAGCACACTCATGAAGAGCCTTTACATGCCTGAATGAGTGCTGCTTTCCACGAGAGAGAATCTAGCAGCTCTGATATGGAGTGAGTTGCACTTCCGCATTTACGGTTTAGGACCTCCAAAAATAAAAGCGGATAAATTCAAAACCGTATGGATGATCCCTTTCATACTATGATAAAGCTTTTCCATCTTCGACTGACACAGGCTCCACCAGGTTTGCCATGCCCGCATCCACAAGGAACGTGAGGGTCACCGGATCAATTTGAGGAGCATGAAAACAAAACCTCCGTAAACGTCCCGTCCCGTTCAACAGATCTCAGGCCAGTTCCTCATTCGAGGGAGATTCTGGACCTGGCGTTTTCCACCATTTCTTTCAGCGACAATATGCTGAATAATTGGAGATTTGTCTTGGAGGACATTGTCTTTTCCATCCAGCAAACTTTAATCCTAGAGTCTATATAGGATCAAACCAGGCCTGTTAAAGCCCAAGCAGATGCTGCAGTTTTTATCATCTTTCACCATCTGTGGACATTGTGCAAGATCCACTGTTTACAGTTTCATAGTTTTTATCTGGGCTTACTTGTATATACTGGGATGGATGCCATTGTTCTCTTATTTAGTTCCCTTACTCTGATGGCATTTTCCGACCGTTGGGCCATGATGCAATTAACTAAACATTTCACATTCCATTTAAAACTGATTATATATCGGATAAGCTGGTGTTTTATTATTTAACGGAAATGTGCGCTTGCATTTTAGTTTAAAAATTATTTGTGTAGTAGTGTTGTGCTGTGGGAATTTCCTTCACTTCAAAAAGTGTGCCGTGGTGGAACAAAACTTGGAGAAACACAGTTTTAATGTGACCAACCCACCAAGTCTCACTTTTTGTAAACGTTCTTGCCAAATTAAAAAAGATTTTATGTTTATCACATCTGATAGTGTGATGTGACCCAAGACCAGATCTTACCATCAGCACTGCTTGTTGTTGCCATCGGGCAGTGCAGTGGGGCTTACAGCATGCTTGTCTTTGCAAACCAAAACTGTGTTCTGTAACTTCCCGCCAGGGTCCAGTCAGTCGGTCAGTCACAAATAGAGCAGAGAAACCCAGTGGAATACCGGTCACTGCAAAAAATATCCCTTTAAAAAAATGTCCAGCTCTCCTGGAAATTCATCTGAGGCTGGGAGGCGACACGCAGCCCTCAGTTGGCCGCCTCTGACTTTGTCTCATTGAAAGACCCAAGATCGATGACCACAGCTCATCACTTAACGTTTTATCCAGGCTTTCGAACGTTTTTCTTTGGAACAGGACACAGACGGCGAAAACCAAACTGACTAAAGCCCGACTAACTCTGTCACTTCCCCTCTCTTTTCTTCAGTACTACAGCTGGCAGAGCAGCTACAATGAGACCATCAATTACCTAGTGACTGTACCCAAGTACCGCATCCAGGCGACCGAGATCGCCAAGCAACAGGGCCTCCTCAGCCGTGCTAAGGAGAAGGGGAAAAACCGCCGCTCCAAGGAGGAGATCCGGGAACAGGAGGAGGAAGTGATCCGGGACATAATCAAAAACAAGATTGATATTAAAGGAGGTTACCAGAAGCCGAACTTTTCTGACATCCTGCTGTGCAAAATAGTGCTCTTCCCCTACTACCTGGTGACCTACGTGCGGTGGTACGTCTCCTGGATTTACCGGTTCCACATCTGTGGTGAGGAGTACGGAGAGGAGGAGAAACTCTACATTATCAGGTTGGTGTTTGCCCGGGTAGAGTAAAGCTGGATGAACAGACAGACAGACAGACAGACAGACAGACAGACAGACAGACAGACAGACAGACAGACAGACAAAAGGATGGATTATTGGACTGATATGGTGGATGTCATCAACTGCCCCAGCACCACCCTCCAATCCTGTGATAATCATTTACTTGTAATACAAAAGCAACTGCAACATGTTTTCTCAGACAATATAATAATATAGACTAGGGGTCTAGGGCAGTGGTTCTCAACCTTTTTAGGGTCCTGGACCCCCTGCGTATTTTTGATCTACCCTGAGGACCCCTCCACCTGATCTTGGGGGAGGGGGGTTGCAATTTGATAGAAACAGTAGAAACTGCAATTTAAATTGAATTATAGCATTTATTCACTCTTTGGGGCAAAAATAAGAGCTTTCAGTTGTAACTTAGATATATGTAACAAAACAGAATTCTTATGCAGTAACTTTCAGATATATGTAACCAAACAATATGTATTCAGTAACTTTCAGATATATGTGTAACAAAACAGAATATGTATTCAGTAACTTTCAGATATATGTGTAACAACACAGAATATGTATTCAGTAACTTTCAGATATATGTAACAAAACAGAATATGTATTCAGTAACTTTCAGATATATGTAACAAAACAGAATATGTATTCAGTAACTTTCAGATATATGTAACAAAACAGAATATGTATTCAGTAACTTTCAGATATATGTAACAAAACAGAATATGTATTCAGTAACTTTCAGATATATGTAACAAAACAGAATATTTATTCAGTAACTTTCAGATATATGTAACAACACAGAATATGTATTCAGTAACTTTCAGATATATGAAACAACAGAATTTTATGCAGTAACTTTTAACAATGCAAACGGGAGCGAGATCTCTTATTAAAATACAATAAATTAAACTTGTGAAACAGATGTAATTAGAGAAAAAAGTCCTGTTACCCTTTATAGTTTAGGTAGATAAAGGTCTCAGTCACATTTGAGTAAAATAATCCTATTTCTATAAATGTCATAGGATCTTTTTCTTTAAAGATATTTTATTTTCACGGACCCCCTGCAATTACACCACGGACCACTAGGGGTCCGCGGACCCCCGGTTGAGAAACACTGGTCTAGGGGACGAGGGGGATTCAAAATTGATTCACAAATTCCAAAAAAATTGATTCATATTCAAGTTAAATTTTTCTCCTGACCCCAGAACTATAAATAGTTTAGCTCGCCAAACCCTACAGATGGCGCTATGTCGCCATGCCAAGCCGCAGCAGTGGCGCATCCGCGAGCAATGGAGGAGGAAAAACAAATTGAGTCATACGATAACCGTTGTTATTATTATTTGTGAATGTGTTTGAAGTTGCTGGGTAATGACACACAGAACGGCTGCCACCAGTTTTGTCTTTGCAGAAATGTTTATTTTTGTGTTAAGAAATGTTGTGAGTCGTCTCAGGGCTGCCCTGCCATGTTACTGCAGATTGCGAAGACGGCCAGAAACGTGTTTCCCATAATGTCCGTCAGCTTGACTGACATTTATACATGATACTGTTGAGGGCACTGAACTGGGAAGCATAGGGAAATACGTTCCACTCCAGGTGTGTTTTCCATTGGGCGTCCGGGTAGTGTAGCAGTTTATTTCATTGCCTACCATCGCCGGTTCGAATCCCCATGTTACCTCCGGCTGGGTCGGGCGTCCCTACAGACACAACTGGCCGTGTCTGCGGGTGAGAAGCCGGATGTGGGTATGTGTACTGGTTACTGCACTAGCGCCTCCTCTGGTCGGTTGGGGCACCTGTTCAGGAGGGAGGTGGAACTGGGGGGAATAGCGTGACCCTCCCACGTGCTACATCCCCCTGGTGAAACTCCTCACTGCCAGGTGAAAAGAAGCGGCTGGTGACTCCACATGTATGGGAGCTGATATTAACGTCTTTTAAAATTGTTTTTTTTTTGATAATCTAATAAATATTTAATAATTTTAGGTATTTATTAATTTCATATGTAATAACAAAATGTGATAAAGAAATTTATGTATTATTTAGCTAAAATAAAAGCCAATATTCAAATAAAGCAAAGGTGAAATTAGCTGCGGGCTGAAGGTTTTCTGATACCATTTCCTGCAGTCAGTATCCCAGACTGCAGGACTCGCTGAGACGGTGACGAAACGTGTCGACGGACGAACCGATTCAACCGAGTTTCACATTAAACGGTGTTATCCTGCAGGTCATACCTACCGTCTAGATGCTGGCACCTGCTGTCGTCAATTTGAAATGATATTCAAAAGTCTAGTGAAACTACTACCCCCACTTTTTCCAGACGTGATTGACGGAAAAAAACAGTTTTATATGTGGGCCAGTGTGGTACTGGGTGGTGTTGTTGTTTATCTCTCTAGAATGGATAGCTATACATATATAAAATATTCAAACTTTTTTTCCTACACCTATCTTAATATTCTGCCCCTTTATTTAAGCACTTTTATCAACACCATTGACGGTTTCCGAAAAAAACCTACATATATATACGTGTGTGTGTGTGTGTGTGTGTGTGTGTGTGTGTGTGTGTGTATATACATACACACACACGTATATATACCCACATATATACATACGTATATATATACACACGTGTATATATACGTATATATATGTGTGTGTATATGTGTGTATGTATATATATGTATATATGTATATACATATATACACACTTGTGTGTGTGTATATATATATGTGTGTGTGTGTGTATATATATATATACGTGTATGTATGTATATACATATATATACACACTTGTGTGTGTGTGTATGTATGTATGTATATATATGTGTGTATATATATATGTGTGTGTATATATATATGTGTATATATATATGTGTGTATGTATATATATATATATATATATATATATATATATATATATATATATATATATATATATATATCTCAACACGGCTACAGGAAAAAAAGATGTTAGTGCATAGCCGTACAGGCCTGTTTGGTGCGTCTCACACTCATCAGCTGCTAATGATTTAAGAATCATACCGTTTATGTTGTCCAGCGTCACGCCCCTAATGTCGGTTGGACAGCGACCAATCAGATGGGGAAGCATTCAAACTATAACAGCCAATGGCGTAGGTACTTATGATGCACAGCAACCAATGGAGGGGTAGAAAACTTTACAACCAATGGGACTGGGGTGTGTTTTGAAAAGCATTTAGGGGCCAGGGCGCTGTAGGAATGGCCTACATTAGAAATATAACAAGGTAACTTATGTGAATTATATGTTGGGGTGGTGTTGGGGCACAGTTGGAAGGACAGGCAGTTAAAATATTTTAAAAAATATAAAAAAAACTTTAATAAATGTCATATGTGTATCATCTAATGGGGGGGGGGGTAATAAAGATGTTTTACTTGTAGTTACAAAGGGGATATTTTTTCGGTGTCTACAGCTGGTGGCCAATTCGTTTCTATTATTCAAGGTGGCCATATCAGGTCTGCAAATAATAAAATAGTATGTAATTCACATAAGTTACCTTGTTATATTTCTAATGTAGGCCATTTCTACAGCGCCCTGGCCCCTAAATGCTTTTCAAAACACACCCCAGTCCCATTGGTTGTAAAGTTTTCTACCCCTGCATTGGTTGCTGTGCATCATAAGTACCTACCCCATTGGTTGTTATAGTTTGAATGCTTCCCCATGTGGTTGGTCGCTGTCCAACCGACATTAGGGGCGTGACGCTGGGCAACGTAATCTGTATGATTCTTAAATCATTAGCAGCTGATGAGTGTGAGATGCATGAAACAGGCCTGTACGGCTATGCAGTAAGGTCTTTTTTCCTGTAGCCGTGTTGATATTCCGCTCCTCATTTGTCGAGCCCTCACAACACCATTAACGGTTTCAGAAAAAAACGCTATATATATATATACATACATACATATATATATACACACACATATATGTGTGTATATACATATATATATGTATATATATACGTGTGTGTATATATGCATATATACATATATATATACATATACACATATATATACACATATACATACATATACATACATACACATACATATACATACATACATATATACATACATATATACATACATACATACACATACATATATATATACATATACATACATACATATACATACATACATATATACATATATATACATACATACATATATACATACATATATACATATATATATATATATATATATATATATACATGTATATATACATGTATATATATATATATAAGATCAGCCCCGGGGTAGTCCAACCTTGGGGGTCGTCCCGGGTCGTCCTCTGGGTGGAGTTTGCGTGTTCTCCCCGTGTCTGTGTGGGTTTCCTCCGGGTGCTCCGGTTTCCCCCCACAGCCCAAAGACATGTAGGTCAGGGGAATCGGCCGTACTACATTGTCCTTAGGTGTGAATGTGTGTGCGTGTGTGTGTGTGTGTGTGTGTGTGTGTGTGTGTGTGTGTGTGTGTGTGTGTGTGTGTGGGCCCTGTGATGGCCTGGCGGCCTGTCCAGGGTGTCTCCCCGCCTGGCGCCCAGTGACTGCTGGGATAGGCTCCAGCAGCCCCGCCACCCTGACAGCAGGATAGGGGTTTGGATAATGGACGTATGGACATTGACACCCAGCAGAACTTTGCTCAGTACAACCAGTCTTCACATTACTGGGTCACATGGAGCCGCCCGTTTCACACCGTTTCTCCTACTGTCGGCGTCTGAGCAGAGCAAATGGAGGGGGAAAGACGTAGAGACTGTGCACTCTTTCCTGGTTCATATACTGGAGGGTGTTTCTTGTTCTCTTGCCCTCGTTTCAGGTTTTGTTTATGGAGGGGCTGTGAACCCGCACCATCTGCAGTCACGTGCCTGGCGGTCAGTGTTGGTTTACTGTAACCTCCTCCCTGTTTGAACTGGTTTAAGAGTGTTGTCCTTCTGCTTTCGTCCCCAGGTTGCACATGAAGATGTCCCAGTCTCAGTTTGACAGAGTGGATGAACAGCTTCGAACAGTCTTCCTGGAGAAGCGGCTTTGGATACGAGATAACTTTGAGGTCTGTGGATGTGAACATACATTTAACTTGCCATGTGTAGGGCGTCCGGGTGGTGCAGCGGTCTATTCCGTTGCCTACCAAAAAACAGGGGTCCTGGTTTGAATCCCCGTGTTACCTCCGGCTTGGTGGGGCGTCCCTGCAGACACAATTGGCCGTGTCTGCAGGTGGGAAGCCGGATGTGGGTGTGTGTCCTGTTCGCTGCACTAGCGCCTCCTCTGGTCGGTCAGGGCGCCTGTTTGGGAGGGAGAAATGGGGGGAATAGCGTGATCCTCCCACATGCTACATCCCCCCGGTGAAACTCCTCACCGTCAGGTGAAAAGAAGCAGCTGGTGACTCCACATGTATGGGAGGAGGCATGTGGTAGTCTGCAGCCCTCCCCGGATCGGCGGAGGGGGTGGAGCAGAGACCAGGACGGCTCAGAGAGCGGGGTGTTTGGCCAAGTACAATTGGGGAGAAAAAAAAGGGGGGGGGGGATCAAAAAAAAAGTTATATGGTTAAATCATGAATTGGACCTTTAATTTCCTCATTCTATAAGTTTTCCTTCCTCCCGTCTTCTTTCCTTACCTTTATCTCCTCCCTTCTTTAACTTGACATCAGATTAGATCAGATACGTCCCTGTAAGAAACTAACAGCAGCAAACCAACAGTGAACAAGACAACCAGACACAGTTTAAAAAGCAGCAAGGAAAACAGTAGCTGGCACAGTGCTGATGAGGCCGGTATTAAGCATCCAGAATGTGGTGTACCAGGGGTGGGCAGTCTTGTCCACAAAGGGCCAGTATGGGTTCAGGTTTTCTTTCCAATCAAGCAGTTGCACACACCTGTGTGTCCTAATAAAGTTCCTAAGCCAAGACTCTACTGGTTGGTTAGTGGGATCAGGTGTGCAACTGCTTGGTTGGAACAAAAACCTGCACCCACCCGGACCTTTTCTGGATAAGACTGCCCACCCCTGACACACGAATAGAAAGAAGAATGTGAATAAGCTACCTACTCAGTGGTCTTTTAACCGCCCCTCGCACCTCACTAACTCTAGAGCAGGGGAAGCTGCCTTTTGTATTTACGCCCCAAGTGGATGGAACGCCCCGCCTGAGGACCTGAGAGAGGCCCCCACACTGAACACTTTTAAAAGCAGGTTAAAAACCTCACTTTTCCACAACAGCCCATGGCTAAGTTCTTGTGTGTGTGTGTGTGAGTGTGTGTAAACCGATGATCCGCTGAAGACCACAGGTCAGTACCATCAGACCGGGACCAGGCTTTAGTGTCTTTATTGTTCTTTGTTCAGAAGCCTGGTTGCTTGGTGGAAGAAGCTTTCCTGGAGGCTACTGGTCCAGGCTTTGAGGCTGCGGTACCGCTTGCCTGACGGTAGCAGCTGGAACAGTCCATAGTTGGGGGGTTTGGGGTCTTTAATAATACGGGCTTTGCTGACACAACGTCCATTGTGTATGTCCTGGATGGAGGGAAACTGGCATCCACTGATGTCCTGGGCCGTCCGCACAACCCTCTGCAGTGTTTTGCGGTTGTGGACGGTACAGTTCATCTTCAGCTGATAGCGTAGCAAGAGCATTAACCTCTGTTGCTGCACCTCTGTTTACTAAACACCGTCGTTGATTCTGTTATTTTTCATTGGCTGCTCTCGGCATGGGGCCAACGTCTTCGTGCCCCACATCTCGGTATCGGACGCGTGTTGCCCAATGCGCCCCCTCTAGAACGACCAAGGCGGTCATTTTGACAGTTTTGGATTTTCAAAGTTTAATAACTTTGTGGGGGGGGGGGGGGGTACAGACCTGCCGCTCCAGGAGTGCTCCTAAAATTAAGTATGTTTGCATTAAAACGGGGTGGTTTTGGGTCGGAGTGAATCCCTGTCGTTCTGGTGTTAAATCACATGTAAAAAGTCTTGGAAGTCGTGTTCGATTCAAGATCGGAGTTTGACAAACAGTCGGTAAGGTGGTAAAATACAGCTTCATGCGGCTCCGCTCCATCTCCAAACTCAGATCCATCCTCTGCACTTCTGACCTGGAGAACGTCCGCCATGCCTTCGTGTCCCCCCACCTGGATTACTGCACCTCGGTATATTCTGGTGTCACCCAGTCTTGTTTTTCCTGTCTCCAGCTAGTTCAGAATGCAGCAGCGAGGGTTTAACAAGGTCCACTGAGAGGGAGCACGTTACTCCCATTCTCGCCTCCCTACCCACCAAAGTGTTAAATGGTCTCGCCCCCTCTTACCTTCCAGAGCTCCTGTCCCCATTTCACTGTGAGAGAACTGAGATCGTCTGACCAAAGACGTCTTGTCTGTCCCAAGATCCAGGTCTGAGTGTTATGGGGACAGGGCCTTCTCCATCACTGCCCCAAAAACTATGGAATTCTCCTCCTTCCACCATCTGATTGGCGATTTCAAGACTCATCTTAAAGCACGTCTTTACTTATTAACGTTTAACTGTGCCTGACTCAACCAGCTTAGGTGTTTCTCCTGAACTCTCCGTAGGCCTGAGTTGGCATCATGGGCTCTGTGTGTCCATGTGCCTTTACTGTTGTGGTGGTGGTGGTGAACGTGGTGGTAGTGCTGGTGGTGGTGGTAGTGCTGGTAGTTGTGGTTATTGTGGTGGTAGTGGTGGTTGTGATTGTGGTGGTGAATGTGGTGGTTGTGGTAGTGATAGGGGTGTGAATGTGATGGTAGTTGTGGTGGTAGTGATTGGTTGTGATTGTGGTGGTAGTGATTGGTTGTGATTGTGGTGGTAGTGGTGAGGTGATGATTGTGGTGGTAGTGGTGGGGTGCTGATTGTGCTAGTGGTGGTGGTAGTGGTGGTGAATGCGGTAGTTGCGGTAGTGATTGTGGTGGTTGTGGTGGTGGTTGGTTGTTGTTATTATTGTTGTTGTTTGTTTTCATCACTGATTTTTCGTCTCGTGTTTTGTTTCTGTTGTGTGTTTCCTCTGTGTGTGTTTTCCTCTGTGTGTGTGCTGTGAAGCAGGTCAGATCCTGTGTTATAATGACTTTTCCCTCCTGAGGGCTTCTTTCTGGCTGTTAGTCAGACCTAGAGGACAGTTTTAAGACCTAGAAGACAGTTTTAAGTTGTCGTGCTGGGCTCTGGAGACTCAGCATGGCACCATCAGTATTTCTGACTTGTGATTCTGAGTAATATTAAAAGTGACTGATAGATGAATTACTGGTTGATAGATGAATTGCTGACTGATAGATGAATTGCTGACTGACAGATGAATTGCTGACTGACAGATGAATTGCTGACTGACAGATGAATTGCTGACTGATAGATGAATTGCTGACTGACAGATGAATTGCTGACTGACAGATGAATTACTGACTGATAGATGAATTGCTGACTGACAGATGAATTGCTGACTGACGGATGAATTACTGACTGATAGATGAATTACTGACTGACAGATGAATTGCTGACTGATAGATGAATTACTGACTGATAGATGAATTACTGACTGATAGATGAATTGCTGACTGACAGATGAATTGCTGACTGATAGATGAATTACTGACTGATAGATGAAATACTGACTGACAGATGAATTACTGACTGACAGATGAATTACTGACTGACATGAATTGCTGACTGACAGCTGAATTACTGACTGACAGATGAATTACTGACTGACAGATGAATTGCTGACTGACAGCTGAATTACTGACTGACAGATGAATTACTGACTGACAGCTGAATTACTGACTGACAGATGAATTACTGATTGACAGCTGAATTACTGACTGACAGCTGAATTACTGACTGATAGATGAATTACTGACTGACAGATGAATTGCTGACTGACAGCTGAATTACTGACTGACAGATGAATTACTGACTGATAGATGAATTACTGACTGACAGCTGAATTACGGACTGATAGATGAATTACTGATTGACAGCTGGATTACTGACTGACAGCTGAATTACTGACTGATAGATGAATTACTGACTGACAGATGAATTGCTGATTGACAGCTGAATTACTGACTAATAGATGAATTGCTGACTGATAGATGAATTACTGACTGACAGATGAATTACTGACTGACAGCTGAATTACTGACTGACAGCTGGATTACTGACTGACAGATGAATTACTGACTAATAGATGAATTACTGACTGACAGATGAATTACTGACTGACAGATGAATTACTGACTGATAGATGAATTACTGACTGACAGATGAATTACTGACTGACAGATGAATTACTGACTGATAGATGAATTACTGACTGACAGATAAATTACAGACTGACAGCTGAATTACTGACTGACAGCTGAATTACTGATTGACAGCTGGATTACTGACTGACAGCTGAATTACTGACTGATAGATGAATTACTGACTGACAGCTGAATTACTGACTAATAGATGAATTGCTGACTGACAGCTGAATTACTGACTGATAGATGAATTACTGACTGACAGATGAATTACTGACTGATAGATGAATTACTGACTGACAGATGAATTACTGACTGACAGATGAATTACTGACTGACAGCTGAATTACTGACTGACAGATGAATTGCTGACTGACAGCTGAATTACTGACTGACAGATGAATTACTGACTGACAGATGAATTACTGACTGACAGCTGAATTACTGACTGATAGATGGATTACTGATTTACAGATGAATTACTGACTGATAGATGAATTACTGACTGACAGCTGAATTACTGACTGTTAGATGAATTACTGACTGACAGATGAATTGCTGACTGACAGCTGAATTACTGACTGACAGATGAATTGCTGACTGACAGATGAATTACTGACTGACAGATGAATTACTGACTGACAGCTGAATTACTGACTGATAGATGAATTACTGACTGATAGATGAATTACTAACTGATAGATGAATTACTGACTGACAGCTGAATTACTGACTGACTGATGAATTGCTGACTGACAGCTGAATTACTGACTGACAGATGAATTACTGACTGACAGCTGAATTACTGACTGAATTACTGACTGACAGATGAATTGCTGACTGACAGATGAATTACTGACTGACAGATGAATTGCTGACTGACAGATGAATTACTGACTGACAGATGAATTACTGACTGACAGCTGAATTACTGACTGATAGATGAATTACTGACTGATAGATGAATTACTAACTGATAGATGAATTACTGACTGACAGCTGAATTACTGACTGACAGATGAATTGCTGACTGACAGCTGAATTACTGACTGACAGATGAATTACTGACTGACAGCTGAATTACTGACTGAATTACTGACTGACAGATGAATTACTGACTGACAGATGAATTGCTGACTGACAGATGAATTACTGATTGACAGGTGAATTACTGACTGACAGCTGAATTACTGACTGACAGATGAATTACTGACTGCTTGGAGGATTGTCCAGTCGGACGCGACCCGGCGCTGATGTTCTGCCCTCTCCTTTCATGTCACCCAGGTGTATAAACACGAACAGGAAGAGGAAATGAAGGTGAAAATGGCCACGGACCACCGGATGAAGAGGTACCGGCGCTGGATGAAGAACGAGGGACCCGGGCGGCTCACCTTCGTCGACGACTGACGGCCCGGCGCCCGCTGCACATTGTGGTGCCGACATACGATACACAACACAGAGGCGACGCGCGGCCTGTGTGACGTCACTGGCATGTGTGCGGCAGGACGAAGTGACACAACCTGTTTACGTAGTAAGAGATGTTGCCTAGCGACCGTATCCGAGTCAGAAAAGACCATAGAGAGGCGAACCTGCACGCGGAGGGCTGTAATGTTCGAGTTTTATTTTTTTCTTGCTCCTTTTGGAAACTCTTGTGTTTCCGGTCATTAATAAACGAAGATTTTCCACTTCCTCTTCATCTCTGACTCACCCCCCCCCCCTCCCCCCAGCTGCTTTTGTGTGTGTGTGTGTGTGTGTGCACGTGTTTCATGGTGGAAGTTGTGCCGGAAGCTGGGCGGATACCGGACTTTGCTGCATCTCGGGGAGTTCGGCACCTGCAGCATGAGTCCTGGTCAGGTAGGGGACAAGCGAGGGCCCCGACCGCCTGCCGGAGGAAGGGACCGTCCTCGAACCGGATCACGCGTTCCATTGCAGCATCAGCCGTGTTTACTGTTAAAGTGTCCTTGATCGAAGACCTTACTCCCCCACCCACCCTGGACAACACCCACCCCGGACAACACCCACCCTGGACAACACCCACCCCGGAAAACACCCACCCTGGACAACACCCATCCCGGATAACACCCACCCCGGACAACACCCACCCTGGACAACACCCACCCTGGACAACACCCACCCCGGACAACACCCACCCTGGACAACACCCACCCCAGAAAACACCCACCCTGGACAACACCCACCCCGGACAACCCCCACCCCTGACAACACCCACCCCGGAAAACACCCACCCTGGACAACACCCACCCCGGACAACACCCACCCTGGACAACACCCACCCCGGAAAACACCCACCCCGAAAAACACCCACCCCGGACAACGCCCACCCCAGACAACACCCATCCCGGATAACACCCACCCCGGAAAACACCCACCCTGGACAACACCCATCCCGGATAACACCCACCCCGGACAACACCCACCCTGGACAACACCCACCCTGGACAACAACGTCAGCTTGAACACCTGTGATGAACACGGAAAACGCTGCGGCTGAAAGCACGTGGACACCCCCTCTAACGAGGGCGTCCATCACTGTCGTTTGGGGTTTTCTGTGCTCCTTGTTGTGGCTGAGCCGCTGCGAGCAGGAGCAGCAGTCTGGCAGCTGCCTGAACTGGAAGGGATTTAAGGAGGGAGAAAAAATAAGAAGAAGAGAGAAATTTAATATGGCCATCTTGTTTGTTTTATTTATTTTTTGGGGGGATGATTTCCCCCCCTATTTCTCCCCAATTGTATCCAGCCAATCACCCCACTCTTATGAGTCATCCCAGTCTCTGCTCCACCCCCTTTGCCGATCCGGGGAGAGTTGCAGACTACCACAGGCCCCCTCCAATACATGTGGAGTCGCCAGTCGCTTCTTTTCACCTGACAGTGAGGAATTTCACCAGGGGGACGTAGCACATGGGAGGATCACGCTATTCCCCCCAGTTCCCCCTCCCCCCCTGAACCAAAGGAGGCGCTAGTGCAGCGACCTGGACACATACCCACATCCGCTTTCCCACCCGCAGACACGGCCAATTGTGTCTGTAGGGACGCCCGACCAAGCCGGAGGTAACATGGGGGTTCGAACCGGTGATCCCCATGTTGGTAGGCAATGGAATAGACCGCTACACTACACAGACACCCTCATATGGCCATTTGAGACTGCCCTCCACCAAAAAACGACCCCGTAGGTCGTTTGTAGAAGCATTTTATTATGAGTTACGTTTTAAAGTGAAGCGACCTCTAGCGATTGTGCTACCAATAACAATCTTAGTTACTATACTAGACGGTGAAACAACACAAAAACACACTGACTACATATTCTATTGTTGTCAAATTGTTTTTATTACTGTTTAATGACGCCTTACCTCTATTAGCCTGTCTATGAGGCATTGTAAAAAAGATGTCAACAAGTAGATAAAAACCCACAATGCACAGAGCAGAAAAGTATCTGTGGCATATCTCCTGCCGCCGGTAGGGGCGCTAATTTAGGAAACGCTCCTGTGGGTCATATTAGAAGGTATGCGACAGGGGTGCCCAACTCCAGGCCTCGAGGGTCGCAGTGTCTGCAGGTATTTGCTCCAACCATGCACTACACCACCTGATTGAACTAAGTCCTTCCCTCCTTGTTCCGAGAGGTGAGCTAATTAGTTAAATCAGGTGGTGTAGTGCACGGTTGGAGCAAATACCCGGAGACACTGCGGCCCTCGAGGCCTGGAGTTGGTCACCCTGGTATACGACCTATGTGGTCGTTTGGGTTGGAGGACTTGTAGGGCCATTTTGTGTAAGTGAGACCCTTGAGAGTCAAAATTCACGGTGTGGAAACTGGGCAGCAGCAAATTGTGGCCTACAGAGAGCGACTCGTATTTTTAGTTCCCCGTCTTCAGAAGTGCTAACGGCTCTTTTGACGTGAAATTATTTCGCTATTATAACATTTGAAACATGAACATTTTGTGTTATTTATGATTTGAGTTTTATTTTTGTTTCTGTTTATGATGTCAATGTTGTTTTAAAACGAGAACAACGAGAGTCTGTGAATGAGAACATTCACAGACGAGAACAGTGACGTCTGTGTTTGTACCAAAGTCAACGGGAATGTTACCTGAGAATCATGCATAAGAGACATTTGGAATTGAAAATGTTGTGTTGTTTAAAGAGCCAAAGTTTTGTTATCAGCTAAATTTTGCATTTGGATAATGTAAGAAAACCTCTGATTAAAAAAAACAAAAACAAATTTGTATTCTAATCGTCCGGAGTGGAAATGTAACAATTGGTTAGTTGAAAATATTTTTCTCGATTTTCATGCACAAATGAGATTTGTTTTTGTAGAGATGATCACATTTAAACTTTAGATTAAGGCTGCAACTGAAAGTTAATTTCACTATTGATGAATTTACCGATTATTGTTCCAATAAACCAATCAATCGTGCAGTCTAGAAGGTGTTAGAAATAATGAAGGATGCCCGTTACAAGTTCCCAGAGCCTGGACTGGTCTCTTACAACTGCTTACGTAGTCTGACCAGCAGCCAAACAAGCCCCTACAGTATCATGTTATTTTATGACATGAGTTAGGAAAGGCCGGCAAGTCTTAGCACATGTGAAGCTGTCGCCACTTTGGCATTTTTTACTTGGTAGGTGTCTAAATCAATCAAGTCAGGTCAACCTTTGCTGCTACCATTATGTCAGTAGATGGCACTATCTGCATCTGTTTCTACTTCCTTGTAGATTTACCTCTTTAGGCAAAGCCTAGGAGATGGTAACTCCGAATTCAAATCCAAGAAGGCGCTGGCAGCAGGGCGCTCCATGGTGTTTGCGGCAGAAGAGTCCAATAGGATCATGAGCCCTATCGGCCCAATGGCACCAACATCAGATGGCGTGCAGAGGAACCACTCTGTTGGGTCAGTGGATGGCATCACTTGACAAGTAAGCTGTCACTGCGGGGCAACTTCTTTATCTACTGAGCCTGTCGCACTACGATGTCCCGCTTAGGAATGGGTTCTGAGGTCCAGAGAGACTGTTCGGAGGGGGCACGACACCGACTGTCTTATCTCCTGTGCAAGGCGTGATGTGAGGAGAGCTCGACGGGCCTGATGGCCCACAGGCGTGCTTGCCGAGCTTGAACTGCATCACAGTCATCATCGTTTCGATGGACTGCCGATCTAAGTGTCTAAAGGATTAATCGATTTCCAAAATTATAATCAGTTGATCTTCGGTCTACGGACTAATCGACTGATAATGTCAGTGCTACTTGGATGTGTTGTAAAAGACCTTTGTCAGTTGAAGTGATGAAGACAGGAAACCAAGCTGTTCAGAGTCCTTTGGTACACGAACCCAACTCCTGAACTTGGTTATTCAACAAATCTGACCGGCTCCACAGAAATACTGCCCTCTGTGTTACACACTGATCATTTCATCATGTTTATCACAACACACATTTTAAACGAATGCTGGACACGAGGTGTGTCAGAGCCAAAAACGTACAACTCCAAGGGCCAAGAGAACAAAACCAGCTGAGGAACACATTTGGTCCGTTGTCGGTAAGTTACTCGTCATTTGGAGTTCCTGTTCTTCCCTGATCAGGAATCAGGAACACTTTATTTGTCTTTTCGCCTCACGTACTTGCGCACATGAAGTGCCCACAGCAGTACAACACAAAGACAACACACCCAAGAACTACAAGAACACACGTATTCAGACTAACACACATATAGTATCTAAACTAGACAAATCAACACTGTACAAGGGAAGGGACGCCAGCCAGGACGACTGTCGGAACCGCCGGTGTGCATGGGCTAGCAGTTAGCTTAGCCTGCCCCGCTTCCGTGTCCTGTCAGACCGCCCTCGGTGTTAGCTCTTCGGGCGCAGCTCCAGGCAGGGCCGTGGTCCCTGGGCCCACAGGACCCAGCAGACCAAGCTCCCCCAACCGATCCGGCGCCAGCTCTCCCAGCCATCAAACGAAGACACACTTAGACGCAGACGTGGACAAAGACGCTGCATGGACGGTGCTGGGCGACGTGAATTTGCGCCGCCATCTTCCCACACCGGAAGTGGTGTAGCCTCCAGGAACACTGCCCCGCCTCCGAAGGTCCTTTTGTCCCGTAAACACACGGTTTTATTTCTTTACTATCTCGGTGTGTTCTGACGTGCAAACGCAAAGATGCGTGTGACTAGGAGGCGTAACGTTAAAAGTCAAGTCAAGTCAGTTTTATTTGTGTAGCCCAATGTCACAAGTTACAAATCTGCCTCAGTGGGCTTAACAGCAACACACCATCCTGTCCTTAGGCCTTCACATCGGATAAGGAACACCTCCCTAGAAAGAAGAAAACCTTTAACAGGGACAAAAGAAGAACGTCATCTCTACTTCACCAGGGAATATCAACTTTCCTGTGTTTTTCTCTGGCCCGTTCAGATCACTGACCCCCAGCGGGGAGGGTGTTTCTGGAGCAGTTTCTGGCTTCTGGCCTCAGGATAATGGGCTCTCGGTCCAATGAGGCGTTTTTCGGACTACTGAGGTTTCTGAATAATGGGCCGTGGGATATGGCATGGCACCTTACATAACCAGATCCTGCAGTATTCCAACGGTCCGTTTCTTGCCCCATAACCCCCCCCCCTTTCTCATTGATTTTCCCCCCCACAAGTCCGGTTTCTTGGCTGGTTTAGTGGCTCTGTCGGACTTGGGGTCTCATCTATAAAACAGTGGGTAGGATCCTTACTAAAAGCGTACCTGCGCACAAAAGCTGAAAATGGCGTGTGCCAAAAAAAACAAAAAAAAAAAACAAAAAGAAGAAGATCGGCCTCAGGAAACCGTGCGTGCGCACACCTGCAGGCAGTGTCCCCTTTGTAGACCACAGTCCACGTGGACTGCGTCAGCCTCACCTCCCGCCCTCTACACGCCCAAACCCAACCACGTATGGTCAGTGCCAAGCACCGCGTGAACGCTGATGCCTCCAGACGAGCCTGCCGGTCAGTGGTGTGCTGCGGGGTCATGGCAGCGGCCGAGAGGAAGACGAGGGAAGGTTTCTGACCCGGAGATCGAGGGGCTTGTGGGTGAGGTGGAGGTCCGAAAGCACATATCGTTTGGTGGCCTCAGCAGTGGGGTCACAAGCAAGACAATGCAGCGAGAGGCAGCATGTTGCCGCAGCAGTGACTGCGGTGACTGCGACAGACTGAGAGGACAGTACCGGAAATAAGTAAGTAAAGTGGTCAGATCTGAAGGTGGAGGCAACAACCAAAAAAAGAGTTGCATCCCACCGTCAGAGCGTGTCTACTGCTGGTGAGGGTCAGCACACCTGAGCTCACGCCGCTGCGAAGTGTGTGTGGCGCAGTGTCGGAGAAGGAGGGAGACTCGGACGTGGCTGAAACCACAGACGACCCCGGTACGGCACTGCTTCATCTTTTATTACATGGCTGTTAGAGACGTGACAAAGCACAGTGGGCTAACGTGTTGGGTCCTTTAGTTCTTCCAGAGTCGGGAGCGGTCGGTGGCGAGGAGGTTCCCGGCGAGGAGGGTCCCGGCGACGGGGCTGTAGCGGCGGAGCGTCCGGCTGTCCCCATGCAGCACCGGTGCGTCCTGTGCGCATGGCGCGTCTGGAAGTGGCCGGGTTCTGACTGACGCTGTCCTACAGACGCAAAGAGACACCATCAGTGCAGTTCATGTCATAGCAGACGAGCTGAAACAAACAAGAGCTGTGTTGTGTAACACATCAGCCGAGTTGTGTAACACGTGTGAAATCTCATCTACATTAAAAGATCTCGTCAAGAAAATGAACCTTAATCGCTGTTTTTTACATTACATCCTCACGGATCCATGCTCCCTGCCTGTTTGTCGGGGAGGGGGCTGTGGGTCAGGGTCCTCATGCTGGGGGGGGGGGGGTCAGGAAGGAAAGGAATGTCAATCCTTGGTGCCATGTTGTGCAGAACAACACACACGCCCTGATGATCTTGCAGACTTTCGTCGGCTGGTACAAAAGTTCGCCACCTGAGGCGTCTATAGAGGAGGCCGCCGGCATTAGAGGAGGCCGATGGCACGCTCCGCAACTGAGCGCGCACGAGCTTGAGCAGCCATTACAGCGCATTTGCTCTGCGCTCTGCGGGTTTGTGAAGGGGGTGAGGAGCCAGCGGCTGAGGGGGTAGCCGCTGTCACCCGCGGGTTATAACAGCGTAATTACACATCAGGCTTGAATGGTTAGAATTTCTACGTTATTAATCAACTGACCAAGAAGCCAGCCATCGCGGACAGCGCCTGCCTGTGGTCTGTTCCCTACACTGCTGTGCGTCAGGATAAAGGAGTCATGTGCCACTATATTCGTCAGGACCATGTTGGGGTCACATATGACTTGGACGTTAATTGAATACACATGCTTTTGATTAATGTAGAAAAATTAATTTTCATATGGAGGCCTCGTAGCAACGTGAGCGCAGTTAATTGCACCGATTACTTGTGGGAAACTGGACATTGCTGCAAACGGCCTTTTACTGTTGGCCTGTTGTCCCACAGCCTGAGGAAACCTGATGTATCGACTACTCACAGTGATGATGCTGCCATCCAGGACGGCATGCAGGCGTTGTTGCACTCAGGGACCCGAGGACAGAATTTAACAGAACTATATCTTTCCCAAAAGGGGCTTTGGGCAGGAAGCTAAACATCACATATCGCTAATCATATCAAACACATACCTCTCGGCCAGCTCCCGTTGGTAACAGCCGGTTGCCAGAAACCCCAGAAGGCTTAGTACCTGTATTTGTACCAGGATGGCGCGGTTCCGTCGGGTTCTTCTGTCTAATGCTGGACCAGTTCAGCACGTAGATCCAAGAGCACGGCTCTGGCGGATCTAAATCGGCTTATTAGCCAGTCATCATCATGGGCCAAGAAATCTTCGTGGTCCCTGAACACTCGTTCCCTCTTAATCCTTCCATTCGCAGTGCCGTTGCATCCATCGTGCGTCATTACGCAGGAGTGTCACCGCAGTGTTTGTATGTTTACAGCAGTCGGGCTGATTGCTTCACACCACGCCGGAAGGATCACGTCGATCAGCAGGCCCGTCCATCAGCCCGGGACATCACGTGAAGATGGAAGTTTGATTGGTGAACGCAATTTCTTCTATTTATGTCGGTTTTGTTATTTTAGCACGCAAATAACACTTCTGGTTTGAATGTTTATCAGAACTAACGTTTGATATCAAGTGAAATGAAAGGTGTGAGAGGCATCATTATACAACTGGCTTCAATTCACCACCTCACCATCTGCGTCGCCAATTTCCCCAGTCTCCAAAATGTTCGTACGCATGGGTCAGAGTTTAGATCACGAATCTTTCGTGGGAAGTGGTGTACGCCTCAGTCCACCAGTGTCTTTGGGGTTACTCCCGCTCAGGACAGCAGGACCATTATTTGGCCTTACCGGGGTGTCCGGCGGCTGGTCTGGGGTAAGTATGGGTGTGGTGTCTGGCACCGGTGACGCTGCAGTGGGCACCGCCTGGAGGTGGCGCCTGTTACGGTGAAGTGTAGCTCCCTGCTCCGTCTCAATGAGGTCGGACCTCGGTGTGACACTCTCGTTGGTCACTACTGCGGGTGTAAGCCAGGACTTTTGGTTGCCCAGCTTGGTGATGACGTGGTCCCCTGGCTGCAAGGAAGGGAGGCATCTCCCCCCCTAACGCTGGTTGTAGTAGTGCGCTTGTTTTTCTTTTCCCGCAGCAGCTTTGGCCTTGATGCGCTGCCTACTCGGCCACTTGGGTAGCGGGTTGCTGTCACGGGTAGGCAGGGTTGTTCGGATCTCCCGACCCATTAAGATTTCTGCAGGGCTAGCACCTGTGCTGTTGTATGAAGTGGATCTATAGCACATGAGTGCAAGAAGAGGGTCTTTTTGATTTAAGATCCTCTTCGCTGTTCGCACAGCCCCTCTAGTGTGCCCGTTTCCTTGGGGTGGTGTGGGCTGCTGGAGGTTATGTGATGGAAGTCCAGCTCACGCCCTGATTCTCTGAATTCCGCACCAGCGAACTGTGGGCCCGTAGTCACTAACTACCTGGGCCCGTAGTCACTAACTACCTGGGCCCGTAGTCACTAACTACCTGGGCCCATAGTCACTAACTACCTGGGCCCGTAGTCACTAACTACCTGGGCCTGTTGTCACTAACTACCTGGGCCCGTAGTCACTACCTACCTGGGCCCGTTGTCACTAACTACCTGGGCCCGTTGTCACTAACTACCTGGGCCCGTAGTCACTAACTACCTGGGCCCGTAGTAGCTAACTACCTGGGCCCGTAGTAGCTAACTACCTGGGCCCGTAGTCACTAACTACCTGGGCCCGTAGTAGCTAACTACCTGGGCCCGTAGTCACTAACTACCTGGGCCCGTAGTCACTAACTACCTGGGCCCGTAGTCACTAACTACCTGGGCCCGTAGTCACTAACTACCTGGGCCCATAGTCACTAACTACCTGGGCCCGTAGTCACTAACTACCTGGGCCCGTAGTCACTACCTACCTGGGCCCGTAGTCACTAACTACCTGGGCCCGTAGTCACTAACTACCTGGGCCTGTAGTCACTAACTACCTCCTCTGCTACTCCATACCGGGCAAACGCAGCCTTTAACTTTGTGGCCACTAGAGCAGTGGTTCTCAACCTTTTTGGGGTCCTGGACCCCCTGCGTATTTTTGATCTACCCTGAGGACCCCTCCACCTGATCTTGGGGGGGGGGGTTGCAATTTGATAGAAACAGTAGAAACTGCATTTTAAATTGCATTATAGCATTTATTCACTCTTTGGGGCAAAAATAAGAGCTTTCAGTTGTAACTTAGATATAGTTATGTAACGGGGGCAGTCCTATGCTGTTCTGTGCTGGTCAGCCTGCTGCATGCCCGTCACTCTCATCATTAGCTCTGCGTTGTGTTCTAGTTGGGTGGGGCCCCAGGTGTTGTGGGGGGCCCTCAGTCTCTCATCATCATCATCATCATCATGATCAAGGAAGGAGCGGGGACACACAGGACTCTATTTGGCCCACCTTGCCATTTATTTTGGTTTCAAACCCTTCGACAAACGTCCAGTCCTCCAGCGGGAGCGGTGTTTCTTACGGACGTGGGGGTCGAAGGTCAACCACTGCCCGGACTTCACTCGTGTGCGTTAGAAGGAGAAACCGTCCACGGGACTCCGATGTAAGAAAGGATAAACAAGTATTTTATCCTACAGCTTGCAGTATCTTCTTACAGGGATACTCAAGGTTACGTTCTCCTCAACCAGCAAAACTGTCCCACGGTAAGAAACACGTGTGGCTCGGCTCGATTGCTGCTTGAGACTCCTCCCACAAAACAAAAATGGCCTCTCCCGCGTTCCCTCTTCCGTGTACCCACAAGACCTCTCTCTTAAAGCGACAGTACACGTATATGACGGTCGTTGGAAAACATACATAAAAGTAAATAATGACATAAAATAAAATGTAGTAAACACAAATAACAGCACACAGACAGGATTTGGTGATATTTCATACTCAAACAAAATAAAATAAAAACATTAATTTTAACCTGGTTACATTCACCCCTCCTGAAATTCACCAACATCCTGACAGCAGGATAAAAAGAGAAAGAGGAAAGGAAAAGCCCATCACTGACTACTGGCACAAGTGAAAAGAAGGACCTAGTCCTCCAGTCAACTTAGGAGCTACCTCGGTTACGAGGTTCAGAAAATAATGAGGTTGATCAAGTCTCAGTATTCCCCTAGATCAATGTGACGCCTGATACGCCACACCATGCACTTGGCCCAAAACATCCCTGTCTGATAGACACCTAATAACTCACATTAAACTAGTTTGAATGACTCCAACCTCCATCAAAGTTCAAACCCTCACACTCCGTAGAAATGGCATCTGAGCCATAGATTCTATTAACCTGTTCACTGACCTCACCACCCTCCCTGTGCGTGTCCTAACCCGACCATCGCTCTCTACTTGTGTGCGTGAGACAGTGCGAGCTGCAACATCTGTATCGAGTGAGGGTGGTGCCCCTGTGTGCGAATCAGTGTGAGATATAACACCAACATCGAGTGAGTGTGATGCCTCTATGTGTGGTGCATGTGTGTTGTGTGGTGCGTGTGTGTTGGGTGGAGACTGAGCAGTGGCCCCCACAGGACTGACTACCAGACTAGACGGAATGAACTCTTCCGCTTCTGCCCACTCAGATCTAGGCGAGTCTCCAAGTGATGAGACTGCTAGCCCCACTGCATCCCCTGAGACCGTCAGGACATCTGCACTGTCCTCCTCATCGGACTCTGCGCAGTCAGACAACTGACTGGTTGTACTGGACTCCTCACCCTGATCTAACTCAGGAAGGGGCAAGAAGTTGACCTCCAACAAACGGTTCCTGTGCACCACCCTGGTGTGCCCCTCTGCATCCTGAATCTTGTAGACGTGGATATTGGGGTTGACACCGACAACCGTGTACACTCCGTTCTCCCATTTGTCAGCCAACTTTCTCTTCCCTCGCTCACTCTGGTTCGCAACCAAAACACGATCCCCGACAGACAGGACAGTGCCCTTGGCATGTCTGTTGTACTGTCGCGCCTGATGCTGCTGCTCAGCCGTGGAGTGCTTCTGAGCGATCTCCATTGCACTCCTTAGACAGGAAAGCAGAGACTGAGCATAAGAGTCATAATCAACAATGTGAGGGTCATGCAAAACCTGCCTGAACATAACATCCACCGGCAGTCTTGGGACACGCCCATACATCAGGAAGAAAGG
The DNA here is from genome assembly GCF_029633865.1 of Lampris incognitus. Classification (NCBI taxonomy): domain Eukaryota; kingdom Metazoa; phylum Chordata; class Actinopteri; order Lampriformes; family Lampridae; genus Lampris; species Lampris incognitus. The sequence continues at coordinate 4,011,912 of NC_079222.1, forward strand.
CGCGTAACCCGTGGTCTCGTGAACAGTGGCATTGTACGCGAGCGTGAGAGAATGGATCTGCTGAGGCCACTGTTGCTTCTACTGAAGCGGAAGGGAACGGAGCATATTCCCCATCGTGCGATTAAACCGCTCTGTCCCGCCATTACCCATAGGATGGTAAGCCGTCGTGTGGGACTTCGCTACACCCGCCAACTTGAGAAGCTCTGCAATCAGGTTACTCTCAAAGTTTGTGCCCTGGTCAGAATGTATTCTCTCTGGAAACCCGTAAACACAGAATACATGATCCCAGAGTTTCTTGGCGACCTGCTTCGCTGTCTGATTGGTGCAGGGGAACGCGTGAGCAAGCTTAGTGAAGTGGTCAGTAACCACTAAGACATCGACTGACAGCTGCTTACTGTCCTCAGCGGACCAGAAATCCATACACACAAGCTGCATCGGTGCGGAAGTTTTAATGCTCTCCAGGGGCGCGCAAGCAGCTGGCTCTGGGGTCTTCCCAAACACACATCTCCGACAGCATCTGACATATGCTCTGATATCCCTCTCCATGTCAGGCCAATAAAAACGCTGCCTTGCAAGAGAGAGAGTACGGTCCTGGCCCTGATGACCAGCGTGATCGTGGATGCCAGACAGTGCCTTGTCTTTCAGACTCAGAGGTAAAACATACTGAGACCTCCTCTGCTTGGACACTGGGTCCTTTGTCACCCTGTACAAGACACCATCATTGACTTCCAACTTCTCCCACTGTTTCAACAGCCTGAGGACCTTCTGGTCAGCACCATGCCTCTCACGTCTCGATGGCCGCTTCCGAACAGCGACAAAGGGCAACACCTTGGAGATGCAGGGGTCCTGCTCCTGACTCAACCTGAGCTCCTCGGTGGATAACATTGGCAGTGTATCCTGACCACCCGACAGATGCTGAACGTGCTGGACCAAACTGAGTGCTGTGAATACTGATGCATCAGGCCAGTCACATTTGGCTTGACAAAAAGCCCTGACCTCAGCTGCATCACAAGCAAACCCAGTTCGCGCACTACTCACTGTTTGGGACTGGCAACTGAGTCTGAAAACATCCTGCACAGAGTCCCCCTCAACCCCGTCGGCTTCCTGAACAAGGGCCGGGTAGGGCTCCCTAAGTAGCCTCTGACTGACGGGCTTGGAAAAAGGGTCGCGACTCAAGGCATCCGCCACCACGTTTTTCTTCCCTGGCAGGTGTTTGAGATCGAAAGTGTAAGACGCCAACTTAGACACCCAGCGGATCTCACACGCGTCAAGCTTCGGCTTCGTTAGGCGATAAGTCAGCGGATTATTATCTGTCCAAACGGTGAAGCTTTGACCCTTCAGCCAGTGGCTGAACTTTTCACAAACACTCCACTTCAGCGCCATGAACTCCAGTCTATGAGCTGGATACTTCCGCTGTGAGGCACTGAGTGACTTGCTTGCAAAACCAACAGGTCTGGCCTTGGACTCTCCTCGGGGCACTTGAGACAGCACCGCGCCGAGTCCGTCCAAAGACGCATCGACCGACAAAATGAAAGGCACCTCAAAGTCTGGATGGGCAAGCACCACACACTCCAGTAACATCGTCTTCAACAGATCAAATGCTTCCCCACATTCCACCGTCCAGTCTGCGGAGGTAAGCTTACGGAAGCTGCCATGGGGCTTCTTATCCTTAGCTGACCTCCCCCTCCTCTTTTGTCCAGCTGTAAGGGCGAACAGGGGCTTAGCCACGGAGGAGCAGTTCGGGAGGAAATGCTGGTAGTAAAATACCATACCAAGGAAAGATTTGATCCTACGAACAGAAGGCGTGCACCCATCACCTTCCATGAGATCCTGCACTGTCATGTTGGAGATGACCTCTACTTTGGAGGGATCGACAGACACACCTCCGCCATCAACCACGTGGCCCAAAAACCGCACCCGCTTCTGCAGCAGATGACACTTCTTCGGAGCCAGTTTCAAGTTGTTCTCCCTCAACCTCTGAAACACAGTGCGGAGCCTCGACAGAGCCTCAACCTCTGACGGCGCGAAGACAAGAAGATCATCAAGATAGCACAAAAGCTTCGTGAAGTTCAGATCCCCAAAGATCCCAATCATCATTCTCATGAAGGCTGCAGGGCTATTACAAAGGCCCTGTGGCATGCGATTGTATTCATGCAACCCAAGGGGAGTCGTGAAAGCAGTGTACTTCTTGTCATCTTCATGCATTGGGATGTTGAAGAAGCCAGAGGTGAGGTCCATCGTACTAAAGAGGCAGTTACCACCCAGCGCGGCAAGACAGTCCGACTGGTGTGGCAAGGGATGAGCGTCTTTCAAGGTCCGAGCATTCAGCCATCTGAAATCAGTGCAGATCCGAAGCCCGCCATCCTTCTTCCATACCATAACCAGCGGTGAAGCGTATGCGCTCGAGGACTTCCGGATAATCCCTTTCTCCTCCATATCAGTGAGAACCTGTCTCAACTTCTGATAGTCGGCTGGGGGAACCCTCCTGTAGGGCAAGCGAAAGGGGCGCTCATCCACCAGATGGATGCGATGTGTGTATCCTGTGACCTCGCCACAGTCCAGAGAGTCCCTGGAGAAGATGTCATGGTACTCGGTGAGCAGCTGAGTGAGCTGGGACTTGCATGCCTCACTAACCTGACAGGAGCTGAGGTCAATGTCACTGAGTCCGAGCTCTGACAAACTCCTAGCCGGCTGGACAGGGGGACAGGCACTATCTGTGGCGTTGGACTCATGCCTCCCTGCAACTGATTGCAGTCCCTGGAAAACATTAAAGTCCTCAATCGCCAAGCATGGAAACACATCAGCCAACTTGCAGTTCCTTTTCAGTGTGATGGCTTTGTCAGATGGATTGACAACAGTCATGGGTACCCACCTATCACCCCAGAGCGGTGTGACAAGTCGACCTACAAGGACACTGCGTGGCATGGCCTTGGAGTCTGTCGGCTCCACAACAACAGTGCTTCCAGCTGACATAGGCACCTTAGCAGGAAGTCTGCCCCAGACTAAGTGCTCGTGCCTCGGTAAGAGTGTCACGGCCTGGGTGAGCTTAACAGTACCTATCTTCTCAGGAACTGCACCACCCCTCCAGCGCTCTACATTCGTGAACATGGACAAGAACTGTTCAACGTCAGGACTAGACGGATGTTCCTGTCTGGACGCAATGTCCCAGTACTCAGTACCACTCTTGAGTACATGGGCCACATGTTTAATGACGTTTGTGCCGACTATCAGATCATCATGCTGACCGGGCACGACCAGAGTGGGTATGACAAAGGAAACACCATAAAGCTGCATGTTGAGGTCATAAAAACCATCAGGCCTAGTCTCCAGACCACCGCAGCCAATCAAGACAATGTTCTCTTCAGGCTGCTGCTTCTCAGGTAAAACACCCCCAGAGCGGAGCTTCTCTACTGCATTTTCACTGATACTGCATGACATAGAGCCAGTATCCAACATGCCATTAAGCTGCACACTCTGGTTGACAAGAACAGGAGCATAGAACAAGTCACTGAAAGCCTGAATCCTCTGTGTCGCCTGAATGACCATACGCGAACCCTGAGGTGCTTTGGCACACTTGTCTTCATACAAGTGAGCCAGGTCGGAGACATCAGTGAGGGATACATCTACATTACCCACACCATCCCTCTCTAGGTGTGGGTTTAGTAGTTTAACGGACGAGACTGATGACCAGCTCTTCCACCAGGCTGAGAACGGAGCTGGTTGGGCGGCTGAGGGTGAGGACAGTCCCTCTTCCAATGACCAGGAGACAAACAGTTTATACATCGGTTCTCCCGGCTGCAGTGGGAAAATGTGGAGTGATCCGGAGACTTACAAACCCTGCACAACCTCTGCGGTGCGTCCGACACCTGCCCTGCGGCGCTAGCTGGCGGTTGAGTCTGCGTCGGTGTCCGGACTGCAGCGCTAACTGGAACCTGAGTCTGCATTTTGACCAAACGGTCTAGCAAGCTCACCAAACTCCTCATATAATCATCACCGCCAGAGACAGGTGCAGGAGACGGTGTAGGAGACCTTGCACAAAATGGTATAGGAGATGACGCATGAGCCGGGACGGGAGATAGCACCACCGGCACGGTCGTGTTCAAGTCGGGAGCCATGTCGACTACAGGGACATGAACCTGTGAATGGAACCTACGCTCTACCGCGCCTGCTTCACGTTGTCCACCTGCAGCAACACAGGACTTCCTCTCCAGCATGTGCTCATCAAGCCTCTCCTGGATCTCGCTAGCAGACCATTTCCCTGCGGACTTGAACTTAAAAACATTGGCAAGAGACTGATCTGGACAGTGTTTGATAAACATCATGCTTACCTCGTGGCTTGGCTCTTCAATACTACGGCCCTGCCACTTCAAGCATTCGTCAGCCACCTCCACTGTTTTATTAAGCCTAATCCAATACTCCATAGCGTCCTCACCTGGCTTGGGCAGCGTACTGTAAAAGTCCGCCAGGGGCATGCTCGAGTATGTGAAGTCACTAAAGTGTTGCTTCAGTACATCAAAAATAATGTGGGGGTTCGCTATGTGGTCGACAGATGTGTTGCGCAGCTTTATCCTCACCACGTCCCCTGCTTTCCCCATAAGCTTAGCTAGAATCTCATGTGACTGCTCACTAACTGGAATGGCTCGCTTCCTCAAATACAAAGTCATAAGGCTCTCCCACTCATGAACTGTAAACTTATCAGAGCTGTCGCCCCTGAAAATAGGAGGCTCCCTAGCGTCTGTCTGCATTACTACTCTAACACTAGGCACTGTCTCCGAACACTGTTCAGCAGACCTAGCACAGTCTGTGTGTGTGTTTCTAAGCATTTGTGTTTCCTGCAGCTTAGCAGTGATTGACTCTCCTATCTTCTCTGCTAACCGAGTAATGAGCATGGCTAACTCACCCACTGGCTGCTCGCTGTTACCCAGCACAGCCCCTTCGCTGATACCTGGCCTGGCCCGTTCTACGTAGCGTGTGGAGGTGAACTGAGGAGTGCCAAATGTGGTCGGGTCTCTAGGTCCTGGTGCTCTGGTGTCTGGTTCCCCGATCTCTAAGAGCTGCCCGAAACTCCTACCTACACCTAGCCGTAAACCCCCACCCACATCTAACTGGTACCCCCTCTCCATAGCACACTGGCGATCCAAAAGATCCTGATCAGCAATGTTACCCCCACCTACGTACGAACCACCCTCTGCCATGTTCCTACCTCTAACACTCAGATAAAATAAAAAATAAAATAAAAAAGTGAAAAGTGAAAAGCTCAATTCATTTAAATAATTGAATCTAGAAATCACTAAGAGATTGAAACAATCACACACAATCAACAAATTCACCAATAGATTAATCACATATGCACATATCCAGTAGTTTAGATCAATAGATTATTCACACGAGTCCTTCAATCACATCAACATTAACCTTTTTTTCCTTTTTTTTTCGTGTGTTTTTCTTCCTTCAGTATATACAAATGTCCTGTTCACAAGCCCAGTCCATGGTAACCACAGCTATGACTGTCCAGTGTCCACACAGCTCAACTCCAGTCCACTGTAACATGAGTGTACAGTCTGTAGAAATACCTGAGGACGTCTGGGGCTTGATGACGACAGCAGCCTCCCGCGGCGAGCAACTGATGTCACTCTCAGAATCCAGGAGGGTCACGGCACCAATGTAACGGGGGCAGTCCTATGCTGTTCTCTGCTGGTCAGCCTGCTGCATGCCCGTCACTCTCATCATTAGCTCTGCGTTGTGTTCTATTTTCGGTGGGGTCCCAGGTGTTATGGGGGGCCCTCAGTCTCTCATCATCATCATCATCATCATGATCAAGGAAGGAGCGGGGACACACAGGACTCTATTTGGCCCACCTTGCCATTTATTTTTTTTTTCAAACCCTTCGACAACCGTCCAGTCCTCCAGCGGGAGCGGTGTTTCTTACGGACGTGGGGGTCGAAGTTCAACCACTGCCCGGACTCCACTCGTGTGCGTTAGAAGTAGAAACCGTCCACGGGACTCCGATGTAAGAAAGGATAAACAAGTATTTTATCCCACAGCTTGCAGTATCTTCTTACAGGGATACTCAAGGTTACGTTCTCCTCAACCAGCAAAACTGTCCCACGGTAAGAAACACGTGTGGCTCGGCTCGATTGCTGCTTGAGACTCCTCCCACAAAACAAAAATGGCCTCTCCCGCGTTCCCTCTTCCGTGTACCCACAAGACCTCTCTCTTAAAGCGACAGTACACGTATATGACGGTCGTTGGAAAACATACATAAAAGTAAATAATGACATAAAATAAAATGTAGTAAACACAAATAACAGCACACAGACAGGATTTGGTGATATTTCATACTCAAACAAAATAAAATAAAAACATTAATTTTAACCTGGTTACAGTTAACAAAACAGAATTCTTATGCAGTAACTTTCAGATATATGTAACAAAACAGAATATGTATTCAGTAACTTTCAGATATATGTAACAAGACAGAATATGTATTCAGTAACTTTCAGATATATGTAACAAAACAGAATATGTATTCAGTAACTTTCAGATATATGTAACAAAACAGAATATGTATTCAGTAACTTTCAGATATATGTAACAAAACAGAATATGTATTCAGTAACTTTCAGATATATGTAACAAAACAGAATATGTATTCAGTAACTTTCAGATATATGTAACAAAACAGAATATGTATTCAGTAACTTTCAGATATATGTAACAAAATAGAATATGTATTCAGTAACTTTCAGATATATGTAACAAAACAGAATATGTATTCAGTAACTTTCAGATATATGTAACAAAACAGAATATGTATTCAGTAACTTTCAGATATATGTAACAACACAGAATATGTATTCAGTAACTTTTAACAATGCAAACGGGAGCGAGATCTCTTATTAAAACACAATAAATTACACTTGTGAAACAGATGTAATTAGAGAAAAAAGTCCTGTTACCCTTTATAGTTTAGGTAGATAAAGGTCTCAGTCACATTTGAGTAAAATAATCCTATTTCTATAAATGTCATAGGATCTTTTTTTTTAAAGATATTTTATTTTCACGGACCCCTTGCAATTACACCACGGACCACTAGGGGTCCGCGGACCCCCGGTTGAGAAACACTGCACTAGAGCACTGGTGGCTGTGGGCATGTGCAGTATTTCTATATACCCTGAATAATCCGAGATGATCAGGTAGCTCTGTTTATTGTGTTCACACGAGTCTATTCTTTTCCAAGGTCTGTCTGGAAGGGGTGTGGAGATTAATGGTTCTCTGGACTGACCTCTTCTCAGTTCCTGGCACGACGGGCAAGACAAGGCCTTGTTTTTGATTTGGGGTGATATCCCGGGCCACCATACCGAGGTGTTTGGTCGATCCCTGCATTTAGGCAAGCCGTGATGGCCATCATGTATTCGGTCGAATATGGTTGCCCCTCAACGTTTCCGGAATGACTATACTGTTACCCCTCGTCACCAACCCGTTGTGTACTGACAAAACTCTGTAACAGTCGGGTGTGTTTTACATATGTGTTCTGCCCATCCAGACTGTATGTACCTGCTTAGGGCTTGTAGCTTGTCATCTGCTGCTGTGGCTGCTTTGATGCTGTCCATCTTCTGCTCTGTAGCTGGCATGCCGTCGATGATGGATCATGCGACATAGCACTCTACATCCCAATGTATGTCTTGGCTGTTGTCTCTCAAGGGGCTCCTGGACAGGGTGTCCACCGCGACTAGAGTACTCCGCTGTGGCAGGGGCGCAACGAGGAGGGGGATGCAGAGGGTGCAATGCACACAGGCGCTGCATCAGTTTGGGCGCCAAAAGTACAGTGTACAGTAAACAATTTCTGGTTATAGGCCTATTTGTTTTTTTAAAAGTTTAATATTTATAAATATTATTACTTACAGGAGAATTTTGGATTAGAATATACGTATAGTTCCATGTTATATATTTTTTTGATTATAATGTTGTTGTTTTTTTGCGTATGGTCTTTTGGCGCCCCCGCTGATGCGGCGACTGTGTGCATTGCACCCGCTGACCCCCCCCCCCCCCCCGCTGTGGGGTTAAACCTCATCAGCCGCATTAGCAACCTCTGGCAGCGGATGGGTACGTTGTCCAGATCCTTGGGAGTTCGTCAGCGGGACTAGGGGTTTGTGAACCTTTCACAGGCCCAGAAACTCTTTCTCAATCTGAGCATACCTGGTTTCTGCATCGCTCAGACGTCGGGAGCAGTATGCCACGGGTGAAAAGTCCGGGTGAAAAGTTTCAAGATGTACATATCAAGTTAGGTCCACAGTTCCGTCTGTCAGTCCATCCGCTCAGCCTCATGATTGTGGACGTAACTTCATTCGCACAACTTGAAACGTTTCACCCGTCTCCTGGTAGGTGCGCCTGAAAGTGTGAGGACAGTTGTATGCATGTCGTTGACATGTATCCACGGTAAATGTGGCATACCAAGCCATAGTTAGGTTATGTTTCCAAGATTTATGTTATTTCCATGTTTAACTGGTATTTGTTTTCAGATATCCATGTTCGGGCAGTGGTTATATTTCTCTGACGGTTATTTGTATTATTGAGTGTCAGAATTTAGTTGTGATGTCCAACTCCGGCCAGCAGAGGGCAGCGTCGCCAATGAAGTGTGCAGTGAAGTCTCGCGTGAGTACGTGATTAGAAAACGAGATTCTGACACAGCAAGTTGCAAAGAGACTGTGTGACGACTGTTGATATATAATAAATGTTATTTCTGTTGTTTGCAGAAAGAAAATAAAACAAACAATCTTCAATTAAATGTGTAGCGACAGTTTGAGACGAGCACGTCATTCTGCACCACGCTACATAAATCTGGCAGGCATCGCGAAAAATATACCATGGTCAAGAGCACGCGCCAACAAACAGGAAACTGGTATGACCGCTGCAGTAGAAACCGGAAGTCTTTGACTGCAGTTATGCGCAGAACCCAGAGTCACTACTTCGTTACTCCTCATGGAGGCGCGTATCAAATGAATGAGGTAAAGTTCTGGTGAAGAAGAAGAAGAAGAAACTCGCAAGGGGGGAAAATGGCGGACCGCGTGGGAAGGCAAATCGTAGAGGCGCCGTCATCTTTCAAGTCGAAAGTCTGGGCCCCCTTCGGCGTTTACAATACTGATGGGACGAGCAAAATCGATAAATAATCGATATGCAACAACTGTCTCGTGGAAGTTAAGTACACAGCGAACTTGCGTCGCCACCTGGTTCGGCATCACCCCGATCTCGGCCTGGAGGAAATGGCTAACGTGACCACAGCTGGAAGTCAGCCTACAATAAAGTCAGCCTACAATAAAGTCAGCCTACAATAAACACCACGTTTAGAGCAACGCGTCCTGCCGAGGGCCGCCACCATTACCGAGTCCTGCGCTGGGTTTGTTTGCAAGGACCTTCGCTCGTGTGAGGTCCAAAATGAAGGTTTTCGCCTTCCAACACCGGAACCGAGACACGACATACCGAGTGGGAACCGACATACCGAGTGGGAACCGACATACCGAGCGGAAACCGACATAATGAGTGAGAACCGACATACCGAGTGGGAACCGACATACCGAGCGGAAACCGACATAACGAGCGGGAACCGACATAACGAGCGGGAACCGACATAACGAGTGGGAACCGACATACCGAGCGGGAACCGACATACCGAGCGGGAACCGACATACCGAGCGGGAACCGACATATCGAGCGGGAACCGACATACCGAGCGGGAACCGACATACCGAGCGGGAACCGACATACCGAGGGGGAACCGACATACCGAGGGGGAACCGCCCCGCTGGGGGAGCTGTTCCGGCGCTGTGCAGACACCAGGACACAGGTGTGTACTTCTTCATACGTGTTTATTACTTTTTGAGAGAGAAATGTGTATTTTGTGCATTAATGTATTTTTTTTGTTTAGTTTTCTGTAAAGTTAATTTACACAGATTGAAAATGTTTTAGTGAAGCATAGTTGCACCCTTCCTTTAAACATTTTAACCCCAGAACTGTTCGGCTTCCTGCCAGTCTGGCCTTTCACCAGTTTATGGCAATTTTACATTGGAACGATGGCACACGTGGACGTGGACAAGTGGTAGGCAGTGTGTGTGTGTGTGTGTGTGTGTGTGTGTGTGTGTGTGTGTGTGTGTGTGTGTGTGTGTGTGTGTGTGTGCGTGTGTGTGTGTGTGTGTGTGTGTGTTAAAGAGGCGTTGTCAAATTCTGTGAAACTGACACCACTATGCAGTGAACACAGAACTCCTGCTTTTTGCCTTTTTGGGGGCATCTTTGCTTCGTCAGCTACACAGATATCGTGACGTATCGTAGGTGATTGTCTTGCAATGTATCAAGTATCACAGAATCGCGATACTATCGTATCATTATCAGGGCCATCGTATCGTGAGGTACTCTGTGATTCCCACCCCTAATGCATACCGGTTTGACTGTGAACGTCATGTGTAAGTGGGACTGGTAATTGCTGTGCATATGTTCTATTAAGTGAGGTGTCTTTTTACTAATGCTGCCTAGTTCCCATCAAGTTACTGTAGCATGTTACACTTTTTATTAACATTCTGGTGAGTTTGCGTGGAGAAAGAGAGGCAGAGATCTCTTTCGAGAGCGACTCCCGTGTCCCATACACCGCACGACCCCGGGAATGCAGTTTAATTTAAACACACCGTCAGAACCGAACAGAACTGACAGCAATGGAGAGGCAATAGAGGCAAGGATTGGGTTTGAATGGCAGCTCCTGTGTCCCATACACCGCACGACCCCAGGAGTCCTCCTTTATTCTGCCTTTCCCCAGTGATTGTCAAGCAATGGCTTCCCCTAATGAGGTCACTATTGAGAACACCAGTCTTAGTCACAGTCTTACAGTCAGTAAGTACAATAGTCGTCTACCCAGTCCAAGTCGAACCCCCAAACAAACGGCAATAATCACAACACGAACACAACATTTAAACACATAAATCATAACAATTTCAGGAACACCAACAGCCCCATGAGCCCCTGTGCTCCCCCCAGCGCGGAGCCGCCGTTAACCGGAGCGGCCACCGCCCCCGGTCGCTACATAGCCCCCACCTGAGGGGTCAGTAATCCCCGACAACCCCGTCACCCAATACATAGTGCCCCAAAAGTCCAGGGCGTCACTGCTGGTGAACACACCGCCCAAGGCACCGTACGTCATAGGCCCTCTTCTGCAACACTCCGAAGCTGGCCCGGACTCAGCGGGTGCAGGAGTCACAACAGTGCACGTGTGTTTCCACGTAAATAGCACTCTTTGTAAATCAGAGAAGGTTGAATCACTTCATCTGGATACAACGGTTATTGACAGATATGTATCTGTCACTGAACATCATATCCAGATGAACTGATCAACCTTCTCTGATTTCATTACCTGGGTTATTGAGCATGCATCAAGACATTATGTGTAAAGTTCATTAGCCGGGTGTGAACTCCATCAGAAAATGAAGACAAAGTAGCATAATACTGAAGTAAGAGACAAAGTGGTTAAAATGCAGAAGGCGGGAAAGGGATGCAAAACAATTTTCAGGTGTTTGGATATCCCATGGAACACTGTTGGATCTGTTGTCAGAAAGTGGAAGCTGCATCACACCACCCAGACGCTTTGTAGGACAGGCTGTCCCTCAAAGCTGAGTGTCCGAGCAAGACGTGGGCTGTTGAGGAAAACCACAGATGATCCTGCAATCACTTTGAAGGAGCTCCAGAAGTCAGTGGCTGAAACTGGAGTAAATGTGCATGAGTCAACCATATCACGGGCTCTCCATAAATCTGGTCTGTATGGGAGGGTGGCAAGAAATAAGCCCTTGCTCAAAACTATACATATAAAAGCACACTTGGAGTTTGCTACCAAACATGAGAGAGACCCAGTTAGGATGTGGGTAAAGGTTTTGTGGTCAGATGAGACAAAGTTGAGCTTTTTGGCCAAAACACAAAGCTTTGTGTGGCGCAAACCTAACACTGCTCATGCCCTAAAAAGCACCCTCCCTACAGTGAAGCATGGCAGCAGCAGCATAATGCTATTGGGTTGCTTTTCATCTGCAGACACTTGGAACCTTGTTCACGTTGAGGGAAGAATGGATGGAGCTAAATACAGGGAAATATTGGAAGAAAACCTGTTGCAGGCTGTCATAAAACTGAAGTTTGGGAGAAGGTTCACCTTCCAGCAGGACGATGATCCTAAGCACAAGATTAAAGCAACAATGGCATGGCTCAGCAACAACAAGGTGAATGTTTTGTAGTGGTCAAGTCAAAGTCCCGACCTCAACCCCATTGAATATCTGTAGCACAGACTGAAAATCGCAGTCCAGAGGCACCATCCCACCAACCTGCAAGACCTGTACAAATTCTGCCAAGAAGAATGGGCAAAAATTACTCCAGAAGAATGTGCAAAGCTTGTACATACTTACCCCAAGAGACTCATGGCTGTTATTGTAGCAATAAGGTACTCTGCAGAGTATTGATATGTGGCGATTGAATACTTATGCAAGCACTATATTTTATTTTTAATTTATTTACAAAAAGTCAGCAAAACATAACTTATTTTGGCTTTGAGGTCATGCTGTTTGAGCTTATGAGTTCACAAATATAATATCGTTTGAGGAACAGATGTGTGAGTATCTTTTATAATCCAGAAATTAGTGATGACTGTCAAGGGGGTTGAATAATTTTTCAAGGCACTGTACGTTATGTGAGGTTTCAAGCAGACTTTGAGGTATCACACCTAGGAATTTATTTTCATATACTCTTTCTAGTTTGACATTGTCTATCATTACTTTTACTTTGATGTTCATTTTATAATTTCCAAACAACATAAACCTTCTTTTTTTTTTGGGTCCAGATTTAAGGATAATTTGTTTTTGTCAGACCAACATTTGAATTTTTCCATTTCTATTGTGGTCACCTCCAAAAGCTGCTGTAAATTCTCACCAGAACAAAATACATTCATGTCATCCGCATATAAAATAAATTTCAATATTTTTGATATCTTGCATATATAATTTAAATACAGAATGGACCTAAAACCGACCCCTGGGGTACATCACAAGTAATATCCATGCATGATGCTTTATGTTTGCCTGTCTTTACAAACTGCTGTCTGTTACTTAAATATGTAGCTTCTGAGCCAATTCTGCACCACCCTTCTGATACCAGACCTTTCCAAATATGTACTGATCAATAGTGTCAAAAGCATTTTTTTTTTAGATCTATAAATATTCCCACAGCAAACTTGTTTGGTCTAAGCAATAAGTTATTTCTTCTATTAATTCAATGAGTGCCAGAGATGTGGATCTGTTTGGTAGAAACCCATACTGGCTATCTGTCTGTTAATGTTCTCAATCATCCAGGTCATGGTTATCCAAAGGAGTTGAATCAAGTGCAACTGGACTTGGTATATATCCGTGAAGATGTTTCGCCTCTCATACAAGAGGCTTCCTCAGTTCGTGCCTTTCTGACTAGACCAAGCTAGTCTGACTGGCTGCTGATGAGACTCAGATATTTATCCTCTTTGGAGACGGGCATTGGTAAACATCGGAACACAAAGAGCCATGGACATCTATAGCTCTGACAAAGACTCCTAGAGAATAAATTCTGAGTCTCATCACCAGCAAGTCAGACTAGCTTGGTCTAGTCAGAAAGGCAGAACTGAGGAAGCCTCTTGGATGAGAGGCGAAACGTCTTCACGGATATATACCAAGTCCAGTTGTACTTGATTCAACTCCTTTGCATACTGGCTATCGGTCAGCAGATTGAGCTTCTCAATGAATTTGTCTAGTCTAGCAGCAACAAGTATTTTGGAGAACTGTGACAATAATGAAATCAGTCTCTCCAGGTTTATATAGGGGTATGACTTTTGCTTTGAAATTTACCAGATTGAAAGGACATGTTATAGATGTGGGTAAGTGGTTTAGCAATACCCTCGATTACTTTCTTAACTATTGTCATATCAATATCATTGCAGTCAGTAGATGTTTTGTTTACAATGTCCAGGATTTCATTCTCTTCTACCGCTCTAAGAAAATTTGAATTTGGATTTCTATGCCCATAATCACTATCATTCCCCTCTGTGATTGTTTGTGTCATTGATTTTTCCTGCCACGCATTTACAAAGAGTCTGTTGAAGCCATTGACCATGTCTTCCATGTTATTTATAGGGTTATCATTATCTGTAAAGTACTGAGGGCAGCTTGGGCTTCTAGATCAATTTCTAATGATACTATTCTTCACATTCCATATACCTTTTGTGTTGTTTTTATTGGTCTCTAATTCTTAATTATAATATTCCTTCTTGCATATCCTCAGTTAGCTTATTCTTATATTTTTTGTAATGTATTTCTGCTTCAATGGTTCTGTGTTTTATGAATTCTTCATAGAACTGTATTTTTTATTTTTTTACAAGCATCGCGTAGTCCCTTTGTGATCCTTGGACTATCTTTATATTTCTGTTTACTGTTGAATTGTTCTATTGGGCATTTTTAGACATATAAGAATCGCGATGTTTAGGATTCAATTGTAAGCTGTATCAGTGTCTTTATCTTTGTATACTATATTCCAGTTCTGTGTTAGTAATTCATCTTTAAAAGCATTCATGGATTCCTCTGTTCTTACTCTTACATATTCAATGTTGTTGGGAACTTTGTTCTTGCAGTCATAGACTGTAAAAACTGGTAGATGGTCACTGATGTCATTTATTAAAAGCTTGCTCCCAGTGTGGCCTTCTATAATGTTTGTGAATATATTATCTGTTAAGGTGGCACAGTGTGGTGTGGTTCTGCTACGTCTAGTGATTTAACGATATAAACCCAAACTATACATTGTATTAATGAAGTCCTCAGTCTTTTTGTGCTTCTTTGGATTTAACGGGTCTATATTGAAATTCCCACAAATGAACACGTTCTTTTGTGTTGGTTTTGAATACATTTCTTCTAGCCAGTCCTTAGATATTTCAATATTTGACCCCGGTGATCTGGCGGCATGGTGGCACAATGGTTAGCGCGGTCGCCTCACAGCAAAAAGGTCCTGGATTTTAACCCCGGGGTAGTCCAACCTTGGGGGTCGTCCCGAGTCATCCTCTGTGTGGAGTTGGCACGTTCTCCCCGTGTTTGCGTGGGTTTCCTCCAGGTGCTCGCAATTTCCTCATACAATCCAAAGACATGTCGGTCAGGTGAATCAGCCATACTAAATTGTCCCTAGGTGTGAATGTGTCGGCCCTGTGAAGGACTGGCGGCCCGTCCAGGGTTTCTCCCCACCTGCTTCCCAATGACTGCTGGGATAGGCTCCAGCATTCTGTGACCCCAACTGGGATAAGCGGCTTGGATAATGGATGGATGGACCCCGGTGATCTGTATATACAACTTATGTTCTTTCTTTTTTTCAGTAGAGATTTAAATTTTATACATTCAACAGCTGTTGCCATAACTTCTACCACCTTGTAATTGAGGCTGTTGCTCACATACAAAGCAACACCCCCCCCCTCCCCCTCCATATTTGTTCCTCCTGTTCTTTATAAGACGATTCGTATGCGGCTAACTCAAAGCCGACACCTTTCTCAGGGCTAATCCATGTTTCAGATACAGCTGTTACGTTGAATGGATTCTTGAAGTGACTTAGATATGATTGGATGTTTTGGAAGTTGGCGTATAGGCTTCTGCTATTAATGTAGATAAGTGAAATTTGATGATCTGAGTTGACCATCATGTTAAACTGATCCTCAGTGTAGTATAGACAGTTAAGTTGTTGATGAATGTCTTTCATTCCTTTTTTCATGTTCTCTAATCCTTGTTGTTAGCTGATCATCAATGCCTCCAGTCGGAGATGAAATACTACTGTCTGGTCTTGTCATGGTTGTGTAGAATGTTTTACTTTGCATGTTTTATTGATTGGTGTGTTGAACCTTGTTTTGCTGTTTAGGACTCACTGATATTTTTCAAGATGCTTCTCATGTCTGATGACCAGCACATTTGCCTCCTCTGGGGATCCTCTTAGCTTTATGAAGATTTTACAGTTTGCAGGCCATGTATCGGTTATTATTATTATTATTATTATTATTATTATTATTATTATTATTATTATGATCACCACCCAAACTGCACACCACCTATCCAGGTACCAGACACCCACCACCCAAACTGCACACCACCTATCCAGTGATCCTGTGCTACCACCCAGTGGACATTGCATGTGCATTTTCTTGCCAAGCACAGTATGACCCTGCATAGCTTTGTAACCCATGAACTGTGAGGAATTATACTGCATACACTGAAATGTAGGCACAGTTTAAAGAGGCCATTTATTCTTATTTCAACCTTGAAACATTGTGGAGCCCTGCCATGCGACATAGAGGATTGTATGGCACTGCGAGCACAACAGAATGTCTCAATCTCTCTTGACAAATTGATTTCCCGGTATTTGTCAGTGGAGCAGCTCCAGCGCTTGGCTCTCGGTGGTAGCATCGACAGAGTCTCAGCTGG
Organism: Lampris incognitus; assembly: GCF_029633865.1. Classification (NCBI taxonomy): domain Eukaryota; kingdom Metazoa; phylum Chordata; class Actinopteri; order Lampriformes; family Lampridae; genus Lampris; species Lampris incognitus. Next base: position 4,028,402 of record NC_079222.1, read on the forward strand.
CCTTGTCTAGCTATTATTTGTTTGAGAGTTTGCATGACTGCTGTCGAGCGTAACAGTGCAGACAATGGGATAATATCATCTGACGTCACACGTGAGATAAAATAACATCCCGTCAGCCTGCCAACTCCGCCCTCAAAGTTTTTCCTATAGCTGAAAGCTAACGTGGTATATCACGTGACGAGAGTGAAGATGGTGCCGTACTATGACGACTCGCTATGAACTGCTCTTGCTCTTGCTTTGCTGTTTGTTTTCGTGTTATACATCGCTTTTGTTGCGCAAAATGCATCTTGCACAATGCACCTTACATTACTGTATTATTGTGTCCTCTATGTTGTGTATATAATGTATTATTTCACCGTGTACATGGGCTGTGTTTTGTTTTTTTGGGGGGGGGGTGGCGTGTCCTTGTGTTGCTGTTGGCTCATCACTGCCAGCTGTTTCCAGTCCGCCTTCATGAGCTTCGGTTTCATGAGATCGATAACTGCTGTTTGTTCTCTTTCTATCTCTTCTACATTCTTCCCTGACATCTTCAATTGTCCTGATGATTTCACTATTTTCTGTGTTTAGTTCACGTATTGCTAGATTCTCTAGTTTTCTGTCTTACATGAATCTTGTGTTTACTAGGCAGCCTCTCGTTCCTAATTCGTTGCTAGCTTAAAGCTTAGCCTAGCTTAGCAGTTAGCTCTGTGGCATTTGCAGTCAAAGCAGCCTCGTTAAAATGATGGTGTGTGGTGACTGTTCCGCAGTTACAGATACTAGGTTGTCTTTACTAGAGAGACGTGTCCGTGAGTTAGAGCAGCTTCTTTCGGCTAAGATTATGTTAGACGTGACGGACACTCCAGATAGCCTTAGCCCTAGACCTGACAGCAGACCTGCTATTGTTAGCACTAGCTCAGCCTTGTTGGCAGATGCGGCGGAGTTTGTTTGTCTGTTTACTGGCGTGGGAAGGCTCGTAAGAGCAAGCCACCGGTCGTGTGGCCTAGTCTGCAGTCACTTCTCCCGACTGCAAACCGGTTTTTGCCCCTCACCAGCCCTGTTGGTAGTCCTACCGGCCAGCTTGCCTCTCCTGCTCCTGTCAACAGAGTAAAGCAATGCACGCTAATGATAGGAGACTCCATTACCCGCAATATCAGATTAGCTTCGCCAGCCTTGGTTCACTGTTTACCTGAGGCCAGAGTCTCCAACATAGAGGGCAATCTTAGGGTGCTGGCATCACGGAGGGAGAATCAGGGAACCCAGGCACACAGCACCACTACTTTCAGCAACATTGTTATTCATGTCGGCACCAATAACGCTAGCACGAAGCAATCAGAGATCACAAAAGCCTGCCTAGTCAGGACGCTTGAGTTGGCCAGAAAGATGTCGGCCTCGATTAATTGTCTCTGGTCCCTTACTTGAGGGGGAATGATGAGATGTACAGTAGGCTCACCTCAATGAACCACTGGCTGGCTCATTACTGTAATGAGCAGGGATTTGGCTTTGTTGATAACCAGCCTTCTTTCTGGGGCTGCCCTTACCTGCTGAAAGTGGACGGCATTCACCCTACAGGGGACGGCGTCACTCTTGTCTAGCAATATGGATACAGTCCATGTTTTGTTTGACACTAGGGACTTATCTGGCAGCACGGTGACCCAGTGGTTGGCACTGTTACCTCACAGCAAGAAGGTCCTGGGTTCAATCCCGACGCCATCCCAGGTCCTTTCTGTGTGGAGTTTGCATGTTCTCCCCCTGACATGCATGTTAAGGTTAATACTCCTGTTTGTGCCCCTGACTGAGGCAATGGAAAGAAGAACTGGAGTTGCTGTAGCTGCCCCCTAGTCCTGTTCAGCAGGATGGGTTAAATGCAGAGAAAAAATGTCATGGTGACTTACAATGACAAAATAACATGGGTTCTTTCTTCTTCTTTGTCCTTCAGCAGGTTGCAGGTGATTAGAGAGCCTGCTCGGTTTAAACCTAGTGCAGATATGGCGTCAGCTACTTTAATTATTACGTGTAGTCATGGAATTTCTAACGGTATAGATTATTCAATTCAATTCAATTTTTTATTGTCATTAAAAACAATGTGCAGGCACATGTTAAAAATGAAATGAGGGCTGTGGCTTCACCAAACAGTGCAAGACAGACACAGACAAACACAGCAAACAGTAGAAGATATACACACATGAAGACCAAAAGCTAAAAATAAGTTAAAAAAAGAGCTGGAGTACAAAATATTTAACAATATCTACAGACATTCAGTGGGTAGCCAGGTTCAGGTGGGCAACAGCTTGTGGAAAGAAGCTGTTTTTGAGCCTGGTAGTGTGGGCTCTGAGGCTCCTGTAGCGCCTCCCAGAGCGCAGGGGGGAGAACAGTCTATGGTTGGGGTGGGTGGGATCACTGCTGATGCTCAGACCCCTTCGAAGGCAGCGTTTGTGATAAATGTCTTTTATGGCTGGGAGCTGGGTACCGGTGATATGCTGGGCCGCCTTGACAATCCGCTGCAGAGCTTTCTGGTCTACTGAGGTGCAGCTGCCGTACCACACTGAGATGCAGATGGTCTAGTTGCTCTCTATGATGCAGTGGTAGAAGTTGGTGAGAATTTTGGGGGGTAGACGGGCGCTCCTCAGCCTCCTCAGGAAATGCAGGTGTTGTTGGGCCTTTTTCACAAGGGCCTGGGTGTTTAATGTCCACGAAAGGTTCTCACTGATGTGGACTCCAAGGAATTTAAAGCTGGAAACACGCTCCACTTCCACCCCATTGATGTGTATGTGGGAGTGGCTGCAGCTTCTAGACCTCCTGAAGTCCACAATCAGCTCCTTTGTCTTCTGTACATTAAGGACAAGATTGTTGGTAGTACACTATGATGTGAGGTGCTGAATCTCGTCTCTGTAGGCCATCTCGTCATTGTTGGTGATATGGCCAATGACTGTGGTGTCATCTGCAAACTTAACTATAACATTTGAGGGGTGAGTTGTCAGGCAGTCGTGAGTGAAGAGGGAGAAAAGGAGGGGGCTCAGAACACAGCCTTGAGGGGCACCTGCACTGAGGGTCAGGGTGGAGGAGGAGTGGTCCCCTAACCTAACAGACTGACAGCTTGGTCTATAACATTGAGACCATCTCCCTACCCTGCTGGATTACTCCAAACCTCTCCTCTCTTAAATTTGTAAATCATAATAATAAAATAATCATTCCTACCACTAGTGGTGGTGAAATGTGCAACGAAGTACCTAATAAACTACAGAACCAAACATCTAATGTTATCAGAAGTGTGACCACACGTCGTCCAAAGCATTGATCGTCAAAATTGTCAACAAGGTGTCTAATTCCAATTAATATTTCACCTATTGGTAGCGCTAAAGTGCTGTCTATGATTGATTACTTAAATTTAGTTTTATAAGTATTAGATCATTGTCTACCAAAGCCTAATAAGTGATCTGGTTCTTGAACATAGTTTTAATATGATTGGGTTATGTGAAACATGGCTGAAACCAATTGTTTTCCTTTCCTTAAGTGAAGCTTCCCCACCTGACTATACTTATGCCCATGTATAGCTCGGGCAAATAAACAAGGCAGGGGTGTTGCCTTAATATATAAATCTATTTCAATCTGACTTCTAGACTTGAATCTAAATTTCAGTCTTTTGAGGCTCTTGTTCTGGGTCCATCTCCCTCAGCCATGAATAGTCCAGTCCAGTCCACAGTCCAGATTGTGATCCTCTACAGACCTGCTGGGTGTTACTCACTATTTCTTGAAGAATTTGGAGAGTTTGTCTCAGGCCTTGTTACTCACTCTGATGAGATTATAATTCTGGGTGATGTCAATATTCAGCTGAGGCTGCTGATCCTCTAAGTAAAGCCTTTCTGGCACTAGCTGATACTTTTGGGTTCACTCAGTTTGTTCAAGAGTCGACTCATTGCAGTGGTAACACCCTTGGTTTGGTTTTATCTAAAGGGATAGATGTTTCTGACCTGAATGTCTTGCCAACCACATCTGCTGTCAGATCATTTTCTCATCACATGTGAAGCATTACGGGCCAGTTAATGTCAGCAACGATGTAATTGCCACTCACCATATTGGTCCCTCCACTGCAGCTGCATTTGGCCAGCAGCTGCCTGAAGTCTTGGCTCCTTTCACTGTGGTAACTGACACTGTTGAAAATGTCACTAGTGACTTAAATGTGGCCCTGTCTTGTCTCCTCGATTCAGTTGCACCTCTCACTACCAGAGCTAGGCGACTAAAGAGGCCTACACCCTGGTTTAATGATAAGGCTCCTGCTCTTAAGCGGACCAGCAGGAGACGGGAACGTTAATGGCGAAAATCAGAATTGGAAGTGTTTTTCTATCTTGGCATGAGAGTTTGTTGAAGTTCAAGTGTTCTTTAGCTCTTGCAGAAACAGCGTATCTCTCTCACTTAATCAATATTAAGGACCCCCCTTTTCTCCCCAATTGTACCCAGCCAATTACCCCACTCTTCTGGGTTGTCCCGGTCGCTGCTCCACCCGCTTTGCTGATCCGGGGAGGGCTGCAGACTACCACATGTCTCCTCCCATACATGTGGAGTCACCAGCCACTTCTTTTCACCTGACAGTGAGGATCACGCTATTCCTCCCAGTTCCCCCTCCCCCCCGAACAGGCGCCCCAAACAGGCCAGAGGAGGCGCTAGTGCAGCGACCAGGACACATACCCACATCCGGCTTCCCACCCGCAGACACGGCCAATTGTGTCTGTAGGGACGCCCGACCAAGCCGGAGGTAACACGGGGATTCGAACTGGCGATCCCTGTGTTGGTAGGCAAAGGAATAGACTGCTACCCTACCCGGACATCAATACACCGTTTTAAAGGGACATTTGTTTGGGTGCAAACCTCGTAACTTGTCCGGTTAGAGTTACAGAAGGTGTAAAAGATGTGTGAAATCCTCAGCAGGCCGGCTGCAGGACTACAATGGCCGACGCCGTCCTAACCAGGAAAGACGGACAAGCTGTGGGGGGAATACCATTCCCTTCCCAAAATAAACCCGCATATTCTGGGAGGCCGGGAACAGGTGGGCACAATGGCTACCTCCTGGACTGTGTGAGTGTGTGCGCGCGTGCACGCGCATTAGAGTTTATGTGTGTGTATTAACTTGTGTATCTGTGTGTGTGTGTGTGTGCACATGCACACTTTTGTGTGTTAGAACATACATTTCTATATGTGTGTGTGTGTGTGTGTGTGTGTGTGTGTGTGTGTGTGTGTGTGTGTGTGTGTGTGTGTGTGTGAACGTGTTTGCCTCTGCATCTTAGATTGGACATCAGGACAAAGACAGAAATATGGATGGACAGTCACTGCGTTTACATGCACTGTTAAGTGGAGCTACGGTTCCAGCTCGATCCGGCCATGTAATTGGACTACTGTCGTTGTCCCAGTATACAAGAACCGGGGGAGAATCGATATGTCCGACCCCGGTACGGTAGGTGGTGATATGCCCCCTTTCAGCTGGTTGCTATTGGACCTTCTTCCGCTTGACCTATTGCGTCACATCTTCTCTTCTTCTTCTTCTTCTTCTTCTTCTTCTTCTTCTTCTTCTTCTTCTTCTTCTTCTTCTTCTTCTTCGGCAGGTCATCGAAAACAACGATGACTGTGATGCAGTTTACGGCAAGCACACCTGTGGGCCATCGGACCGCATTAGAGCGACAGTATCGTCCACGTTTGTCACAGATGAATGTTGTTTGAGTTGGTCTGGTACAAGCTCTCCTCGCAAGTGCTTGTCCCATCGAGCTGTCCTCACATCACACCTTGCACAGTAGTTAAGACGATCGGTGTCATGCCTCTGCCGAACAGTCTCTCTGGCCCAAAGAACCCAGTCCTAAGCGGTACACCGTAGTGGAACGGGCTCAGTAGATAAAGAGGTTGCCCCATGGCGGCAGCTGACTTGTCAAGTGATGCCATCCACTGACCAACAGAGTGGTTCCTCTGCACGCCATCTGCTGTTTGTGCCATTGGTCCGATAGGGCTCATGATGCTATTGGGCTCTTCTGCCGCAAACACCATGGAGCGCCCTGCTGCCAGCGCCTTCTCGGATTTGAATTTGGAGTTACCTTCTCGTAGCCTTTGCCTAAAGAGGTAAATCTACAAGGCAGTAGAAACAGATGCAGATAGTGCCATCTACTGTCATAGTGGTAGCAGCGAAGGTTGACCTGACTTGGCACTATTTAGCACGTCGGTGGGCCTGCGTACCAAACGTTTAGGAGCCAGACCTCCGCTGAGTCCCTTGTAGTTCAGCCAGGGTCCAAGGTGTACGCAGTTACTGTGTGTCGCCACGAGGTGGCACTACATAGGGCTTGTTGTTGGAGGGGCTATGTACTGGCAGGGAGAGACCATGGATGTATTGTAGTAAAACTGGATACCGGATCTAAAAATGGCGCCTGTTCATTCCTATGAGAATTGCTTGCCTGGCGCATGAAAGAATTTCTAACTTCCGGTTATATGGGGCTCGCTGAATATGCGCAGTAGTGTTACTCCCATCATGCCTCTAGGCTGTGAGAACGGCCCGTACACAGCCGTGCCGTCATACAGGGGAAAAAAAGATTTTTCTGGGCTTTTGAAAATCTAAAAAAGATTGAAACCCCATGGCTTAAAAATATACAATACAAAGAGTAATGATTGACCACGATTACAGCTGCAGGTGTCCTGTCAGCAGTTTTACAGTGGTGCTCTATGGGGGAAATGCGAGTGACCACTGGAAGAAACTGGCTGCAAGGCTGAGCGGGGTATCCACCTCTACTATAGTACATCCACGGGAGAGACTTAGCTGCTCGGCTGGCCTGTTCGCATTTCTGCCTCTTCCGGTTGACCTATAGCGTCACATACCAAACGCGAGACAAACAAGTTAGCAAGTGGCTAACTTGATCAAAAAATGAAAAGAAAGCGAAAAAAAGGAAAACAAAAGAAAAAACTTAGCAAGCGGCACTTTCTTAGATAGCTCACCATTCCGCGTCCTCCTTCCATCCATGGACTTTAGGATGTTCACCTCCTTCAGCTGACACAACATGAAGTTTGTCTCCTCGTCTGTCCAGAAATGCGTGGTTCTCGCTCTGGCACTCGCCATGTTGGTACTGTTGATGTTAGGCTGTTCGACTTCCGGGGGAAAGACCGCTGCGGGAACTATGGAGCATGCGCAGAACTCCTAGGCCAGTTCGGGGCTGATTGAAGCGTGTACATGCCAGAGTAAATCCACCCCAACCGCATTATCTAGGTGTGTTAGTCCCACTTCCAGAAATTCGATTTAGTACGATTTCAGTCAGACTAACATGCTTACACGTGTTTTAAAAGTCCAGCTTTAGTCGGACTAACACAATAAATCCACTTTTTCTAACATCGTGTCAACGTACTCAGTGAGCCTAGGTACATCCTGGGTACGACGTTAAACTGCAACCGCCGGGTCGTCAGCAACTAAACCGGCAACCCCACTTCAAACCTTGGGTTGTTGTGAGGAGGGTGTGTGGACACCCAGCAGGACTAAAAACAAAACCTGTCAAAGGGCGGATGAGTTCCTCTGAACCAACGGCCGTCCATACCTGGAGAGGAGATAGGGACCACCAGGTACTCCCCCTACTGGACCACAATGATGACTCAGCCAGGCTTGTTGAGGCATCAGCTGTGCTCCTACGACCTCCATAGGTTACGAAACTGATGATGATGATGATGATGATGATGATGATGATGATGAGCCTCGATAAGAGATTTGTGCAGTGCACCAGAGGGGAGTGTAATAGCCGGGTATGGAGGTTTTCATACTCGCTACAAATCTGAATATTCAACCACACTGCGTTCAGTTCAAAGATGTTTTGCGACCATCATCGTTTGCATGGGGATAACGTATTGAATATTACTTCCAAAGCCAGCTGATCAAATCAAATCAAATCAAATCAATTTTATTTGTATAGCCCAATATCACAAATTACAAATGTGCCTCAGTGGGCTTAACAGCAACACCACATCCTGTCCTTAGACCCTCTCATCGGATAAGGAAAAACTCCCTCAAAACCCCTTTAACAGGGAGAAACACTAGGAAGAAACCTCAGGGAGAGCAACAGAGGATCACACGGTATGTTCATGTCGTTAGACTCACGTATATGTTTTTTAAGTCGATGTTACACAACTTTTTTTTTGTTATATTATGTGATAATTAAAAAGAATTTTTTTTTTACTTTCGTAGTTGGAGCTTGTTGGGCCTTGGGCAAGGCGATGAGCCCTGCAACGCAGCCCATGTAACTCTATGAGAGGACGTTTAGCAGCTGCTGCTGTCCATCTACCAGGTCAACACACACACACACACACACACACACACACACACACACACACACACACACACACACACACACACACACACACACACACACAGAGCGAGGAGGAATGAGAGTTAGCCAGTGCGGGTCACAGAACTAGCATGGCCGACGCTACGCCACACACAGAGAAACACACAGCGAGGAAACAGACTTGAGACCCCCGTCCACCATGGAGATCTAGCCTCGAACCCACGCCTGCGTTGTAAACCTCATCTAATCCAGGACCAGGATGAAGATTTTAGAGCCCGTCCTAGTTTTCGGGGTTCTGTCTCTGCTGGTTTCAGTCGACTCGAGTTTGGGGCTACAGAGAGGTGAGTCGGGGTGGGCTTGGAGGTTTGGAGAGTGGATTACAGTCACACGGTGTTGAGGAGGGACAAAGCCAACGCCATGTGGGTCGTGGGGGCCTTGTTTCTGGGACGGGTGGAAGGGTGGTGGATAGGGGGTCTGTGCTATGGCTGTGCTTGCGGTAGTTTTGCTCTTGAGTAAGCTGAAGAGGGTGGAGGATCATGTACAGCCTTGTCTAACTCTTCAGCTGTCACAGGTTGAATCACCACGTTCTGCACCGAGAACACGCAAACAAAAATAACACACTACACACATGACATGGCATACTTTAAGATAAGGTACACAAGTGTGTGTGTGTGTGTGTGTGTGTGTGTGTGTGTGTGTGTGTGCATACTGGTATATTAGTGTGTATGTCTTTATGCATGCTCAATAATCCAGGTAAGAAAATCACAGGAAGTTGATGAATCAGTTCATCTGAACACAACGTTTATTCTTTCACCCCCCCCATCTATCTGTCTATCTATCTATCTATCTATCTATCTATCTATCTATCTATCTATCTATCTATCTATCTATCTATCTATCTATCTATCTATCTCTCTCTCTCTCTCTCTCTCTCTCTCTCTCTCTCTCTCTCTCTCTCTCTCTCTCTCTCTCTCTCTCTCTCTCTCTCTCTCTCTCTCTCTCTCTCTCTATCTATATATCTATTGATCAGTCAGTCCGTCCGTCTGTCCGTCCGTCTGTCCGTCCGTCTGTCCGTCCGTCCGTCTGTCTGTCTGTCTGTCTGTCTGTCTGTCTGTCTGTCTGTCTGTCTCTCTTTCTCTCATGTTTCCCTTGTATTATCCCTCTCTCTTACCCTTCCTCTCTCTTTCTTCGCCTCTGCTGTATCTGTGAGTATCAACAGTATCTCTCTTGGTTTTGTATTTCGGCGTGTGTGCGGTTACAGACACATTTAATGTGGCACAGGAAATAAATGTTAGAAACAAAAAAGCGGTGTCCTTACAGAGATAACGTCACATTGTTCCCCCTTAAAAAAAAAAAATCAATTTTTAAAGAGAAAAATTGACGTAGCGTTGACTTCACTAAATCCATATCACTTATTTTTAACTTGCACGTTTTCCCAGACACTGTTTTGGGAGGAAATCCAAAGTTTCAGTTCAACCAGTGTCACCGCTGACAGTCAGAGTTCATTACGTTTCTTCACGTCCATTTGTGAGAATAAGGCCGCACGTGCACAGCAAGACCACAGACACACAGTCCCTGATTTATGAAGGCAGGCGTGGAGAACGTGCTGGATTTTAGGGTGACGGGTCACAGATGCTGCCTCACTCCGGACCTGAATGTCCCCTGCAGCCGGCAGCTGACCTGAACTTGGTCAGCCATTACAAGGCTGACATGCATCTGGATGGCATCCTGATTGTTGGCACAGACCACTGAATGCATCTTGTTAGTGATAAATTATAGGGTTTTGTGGGACAAAAACAGTTTGCGCTCCCTGTAACTGCATGTTTCCCTTTCGTAGAATGTTTTCATGATTTTCAAGGAAATTATTTGCAAACATCGTGATTTTCATGATGTTTTCAAGGAAAAGGTGTATGGTGAGTTGCATGAGAGGTTGGACACTAAGGAAGGAGAAAAGGACTTGTACCGATTGGCCAGACAGAGGGACCGAGCTGGGAAGGATGTGCAGCAAGTTAGGGCGATCAAGGATAGAGATGGAAATGTGCTGACAAGCGAGGAGAGTGTGTTGAGAAGGTGGAAGGAGTACTTTGAGGGGCTGATGAATGAAGAAAATGAGAGAGAGAGAAGGTTGGATGATGTGGGGATAGTGAATCAGGAAGTGTGGATTAGCAAGGAGGAAGTGAGGGCAGCTATGAAGAGGATGAAGAGTAGAAAGGCAGTTGGTCCTGATGACATACCTGTGGAGGCATGGAGATCTTTAGGAGAGATGGCAGTGGAGTTTCTAACTAGATTGTTTAACACAATCCTGGAAAGTGAGAGGATGCCTGAGGAGTGGAGAAGAAGCATACTGGTACCGATTTTCAAGAACAAGGCTGATGTGCAGAACTGTAACAACTACAGAGGTATAAAGTTGATCAGCCACAGCATGAAGATATGGGAAAGAGTAATAGAAGCTAGGTTAAGAGGAGGAGAGGTGATGATCAGCAGCAGCAGTATGGGTTCATGCCAGGAAAGAGCACCACAGATGTGATGTTTGCTTTGAGAATGTTGATGGAGAAGTATAGAGGAGGCCAGAAGGAGTTACACTGTGTCTTTGTAGATTTAGAGAAAGCATACGACAGGGTGCCGAGAGAGGAGGTGTGGTATTGTATGAGGAAGTCAGGAGTTGCAGAGAAGTATGTAGGAGTGGTGCAGGATACGTATGAGGGAGGTTTGACAGTGGTGAGGTGTGTGGTTGGAATGACAGATGGGTTCAAGGTGGAGGTGGGATTACATCAAGGATCGGCTCTGAGCCATTTCTTGTTTGCAATGGTGATGGACAGGTTGACGGACAAGATCAGGCAGGAGTCTCCGTGGGCTATGATGTTTGCGGATGACATTGTGATCTGTAGTGAGAGTAGGGTGCAGGTGGAGGAGAGCCTGGAGAGGTGGAGGTATGCACTGGAGAGAAGAGGAATGAAAGTCAGTAGGAGCAAGACAGAATACCTATGCGTGAATGAGAGGGAGGACAGAGGAATGATGAGGATGCAAGGAGTAGAGGTGACGAAGGCCTACGAGTTTAAATACTTGGGGTGAACTATTCAAATTAATGGGGAATGTGGAAGAGTTAAGTCAAGTCAAGTTTATTTACATAGCACATTTCAAACAACCACAGTTGAACCAAAGTACTGCACCAGCTTAAAATACAATATAAAATAAGTGACACATATGAATATAAAAATATATGTTAAGAAAACGTGATAAAAAAATATAAAAATAAACAAAACATAAGAGTAAAGGTATATTTGCACAATAAAATCATGGTATCAAGCTCAACTTGAATTGAATGCCAGCGAAAAGAGGTAGGTCAAGGGCAGGCAGGGTGGAGTGGGTGGAGAACCAGCAAGAGTTAAAGGGAAGTTTACAAGATGGTTGTGAGACCAGCTATGTTACATGGTTTGGAAACAGTGGCACTGACGAGAAGACAGGAGTTTCACTTTCAAAGTTAAATTATTAGATATTAGACTTATTGTGGGCAGCTCGGTGGCGCAGTGGTTAGTGTGGTTGCCTCATCGCAAGAAGGTCCTGGGTTCAAGCACCGGGGTAGTCCACCCTTGGAAGTCGTCCCAGGTCGTCCTCTGTATGTGGTTTGCATGTTCCCCCGTGTCTGTGTGGTTTTCCTCCAGTTTCCTCCCACAGTCCCAATTGGCCCTAGGTGTGAACCTGTGTGTGAGTTGACCTTGTGATGGCCTGGCGGCTTGTCCAGGGTGTCTCCCCGCTTGTCACCCAATGACTGCCGGGATAGTCTCCAGCATCCCCGCAACCCTGAGGAACGTATAAGCGTTTTGTGTAAAGAATGGATGGATGGACTTATTTTAAGCATCGTCTGCTACTCAGGGAATAAATCTTCTAGTTCTTAACTTTATTGCCTCCTACTTATTTGTATGATAATGTTATAATATCAGATATGAGTTATGTAATACTACATACAGATGGACTGTAAGGTTTTCTGCTGGACAGATCCGTTTCCATTAGTGATGATTTGGTTAAATGTGAATTATTTGATCTCCAGCAGTATTCAGAGGATGAAAATGGGAAGATGAGATTTCTTGGACCCACCATGTTTCAAAAATACTGTCCAGGTGTGATAGTCAAAGCTGCAATCCACGACTTGTCTTGCTATTTCATCCATTTGAAACATGATGGTGATGTGGAGGTTGTGTTGTGGAGACAGTCAGTTTTCCAGTTGAACAGTTTTGTGATATAGTTGCATGGACTGGACTCGCCGGGAGTTTTCTCCATACAGACTATTATTAGGCACCGTGCCTGTCATCCACACAACATATCTAATAGTAGAAACAACAACAACTGAATATCTGTAGCAAATATCTACAATTGGCATCTTATTTGCTGTTCTCTCATTGGTTTGGAATCTGCTTTGACACCAAACAACTTTGGCCTCCTGAACATGAGCTCTCTTGGTAATAAGTCCTTTATCATTACTTTTGGCAGTTTTATCTCCTTTTATGTTTTTTCAATCACTGGCCCTCCCCCCTTTACTCTGCATCTTGATTTATAGGCCCTGTAATTCAGTTAGTTTTTTCTCTTGAGTTTTCTGACCTTCTATCTATTGTCATGCCAAAATATGACAGGGTACTTATTCTTGGTGATTTTAATATTCATGTGTGTTGTCCTTCCCATTCCCTGAACTTCACATTTTTTGGATCTCTTAAGCTCACTCAATCTTTTAAAGAGGCCACACATTTCAAGGTCACGTCTTAAACTTTGTATTCTCATCTGGTTACCCTCTCGAGTGTCTTAATCTGGTGGATATGCCTGTAACGGACCATAAAACTGTCATTTTGAAAGTTCCACTACAGCTCCCTGTTCCTAGTCGCTATCCTAAAACACGCTCTGACATTCTCACTGCTGTCTCTGCAGTTAAATTCTGAGATGTTTTCAATTCATCATCCTTAAGTCCCTCTATATCCCCCCTCAATCCAGATGCGCTGCTAAATTCAATCAGTGATCAGTGTCTACCCATCCTCGGCCAACTTGCACCATTTAAAACTAGGAAACAAATATCAAATAACCCCCCTTGCTGAATCATCACACTCATGCCCTTAGAAGACTGTAGAAAATCAGAACAACAGTGGTGGGTCAACAAGTCTGAAATAGCACAGAAGGCAGGTAAGGATGCGAGATCAGCGTACTTGTCTGAAATAATATCGAGAAATAACTACAATCCTAAAGTTCTCTTTAGGGTAATTAATTCTATTAATGGTACCTCCACTTTTTTTAATCTGATGTTGAGTTGTCTGAAAATTTCTCACTCATTTTGTAAATAAGGTGGGGAATATCAGGTCCCAAATCCAGCCTGGCTCTTGCATTCGTTCCATTCCCCATATTAATTCTGCCTTTTTTTACCCAATTTCAACCAACTACAATTTCGGTTTTAGAGAGTACAGTCTCCAATATGAACTCCCTCCTGCATCTTGGACATCATTTCCACTAACCTGCTCAAGGAGGCATTTTCAACTATTAACCCCGTTGTTCTGCAAATTCTTAATAATAATCTGGCTTCTGGTTCTTTTCGAGATAGTTTTAAGCATGCAATTGTTCACCCATTGCTGAAGAAACCTAATTTAGCGCCCCTGTCCTTTAGTAACTACAGACCTATTTCGAAATTGTCTTTTCTATCTAAGGTTCTGGAGAGAGTAATTTCATCTCAATTAAATGAACACTAATAGTGTTTTAATGGGTTCCAGTCAGGTTTTAGAGCACTTCATAGTAGCGAGACAGCTCTAGTTAAGGTCAATAATGACCTACTGCTGACTGCAGACAGAGGTGACTGCTCAATTTTAGTTCTTTTAGACATAAGTGCTGCCTTTGACACGGTTGATCACAACATCTTGTTACATCGCTTAGAGACTTGGATTAATTAATGGCTTGGCTCTTAGTTTATTATGCTCTTACCTCACCAACAGAAGTTTTTCTGGGTAACTGCTTCCTTGAAGGCTCAGTTGAGTTGTGGTGTCCCTCAAGGTGCAGTTCTTGGCCCCCTTCTGTTTTCTATATACATGCTGTCCCTGGGCCAGGTCATTCAAAATCATGATGTGTTTTACCATTTTTATGCTGACGACACTAAAACCCACAGAACCTAGTGCCCTAGCAAATCCCACAACTTGCATCTCTGACATTTAATCCTAGATGTCAGAAAATGTTCTTAAATTTAATGATAAGTCTGAGGTCACTAAAACCCTATTAGTGTTCATGAAAGAAATCAATCGAGATGAAATTACTCTCTCCAGAACCTTAGATAAAAAAGACAATTTGGAGATTGGTCCGTAGTTACTTAAGGACTACTACTATTACTACTACTTTTAGCTGCTCGCGTTAGGGGTCACCAAAGTGGATCATGCATTTCCATCTATTCCTGTCCTTTGCATCTTCCACTGTCACGCCAGCCACCTACATGTCCTCCCTCACCACATCCATAAACCTCCTCTTTGGCCTTCCTCTTTTCCTCTTCCCTGGTAACTCCAATTTCAGCATCCTTCTCCCAATATACCCAGCATCTCTCCTCCACACATGTCCAAACCATCTCAATCTTGCCTCGCTAGCTTTGTCTTTAAACCATCCAACCTGAGCTGTCCCTCTAATAAACTCCTTCCTAATCCTATCCTTCATCATCACACCCAACAAAAATTTTAGCACCGTCAGCTCTGCACCTCCAGCTCTGCCTGCTGTCTTTTCATCAGTGCCACCATCTCCAAACCATACAACATAGCTGGTCTCACTACCATCTCGTAAACCTTCCCTTTAACTCTTTCTAGTACAGTTATTGGAACTGCAGGTCTGCGTGGACTAGCAGTAAGCTTAGCCTGCCCCCCTTCCATTTCCTGTCAGACCGCCCTCGATGTTGTCTCTTCGGGCACAGCTCCAGGCAGGGCCGTGGTCCCTGGGCCCACAGGACACAGCAGACCAAACTGTCCCAGCCAGTCCAGTGCCAGCTCTCCCAGCCATCAAACGAAGACACAAACTTAGATGCAGACATGGACGAAGACACTGCTTGGATGGTACTGGGTGAGGCCGCCGCAAATGTGAATTCGTGTCGCCATCTTCCCACATCGGAAGCGGAAGTAGTATAGTAGGACTTTTCTACTCTACTACTTCAGAGTAAAGAAGCTCCGTTCACAAGCTATCTGGGTTACTGACAGGGTAAGTAGGAAGTTGTAAGAAAGGCCCATGATGTGGTATGCATCGGTCAATAGGTTGTACTGACTAAGAATACAGTAGCAACACATTGGACAGTCCTTGAAAGATGACCAGCTATTGTTCACCATCTCCACCTGGTCTTCATTTCCTTCAGGTCCATGATCCTCAATAGTCCTGGTTGTGTATTCTTCAGATCCCGATTGTTTTAACCTAGTCCACTGTTCTGACAGACTCATGAGCTCACTAAGTTGGCCACCGTTGCTCTACTATCAAATTTGATCACACATTTGCTGTGTCGTTGGGCTCAGTGGGCTGCTCTCTCTGCTCTCTGTTGCCAGTGCCTTCAGGCCCGCTAGGCTGAGATGGCTGACGGGAAACGGCACCAAATGAATCATTTGTTGACATGAACCTCCTCTCTCTCCGCCTGTCAGCACCACCTTTACGTTTTTGCTCTTTTTGTTTGTCCATCTTGCTCCACTCCACTATTTATCCAAATGTTGCCACTTAACAGAGACGGTAAAGCGGCGGGGCCCAGGAAACGTTACAATGGACCGGACCAAAAGTAATTTGCTGGGAGAGAGAGGCTGACTAATTTAACACCCAACCACAGTGGGCTGGCAGCCCACTCTGCTGAGCCAGTCAGACACACAACACTTGGTCATTTTTCTTTAAGTGGGGGCCGGGGTTATTCATATTTTGCACTGCATCGACCCCAATTGTCAAGCGGCCCACTGGGAAAACTCCTGGTGCTGCAGATGGCCAGTCCGCCATTGGTCTGTTGTTACTTAAGGTCAGGGGATCTAATTAGGTTTCTTCAGAAATGGGTGAACAATGGCATGCTTAAAGCCGTCTAGAAAAGAACCAGAGGCCAGAGAATTATTAAGAATTTGCAGCATAGCGAGGCTAATAGTTGAAAATACCTCCTTGAGCCGCTTAGCGGGAATGATGTCTAAGATGCAGGAGGAGGAGGAGTTCATATTAGAGATTGTACTCTACTGAAATTATAATTGGTTGAAACTGAGTAAAAGAGGCAGAATTAACATGGGGAATGGAACGAATGCAAGAGCCAGACTGGATTTGGGACCTGATATTATCCACTTTATTTACAGAACTAGAAGAACCCCACTACCATGTAGCGGTTTGGTTCTCCACCCGTCTAAATCTCCCTCCTCTTCATCCTGCCAGCTAACCACCTTCCCCCTGCCCCTAAACCCCCCCCCACTCCAACTCCCTCCCCCCAAATGCTCAGATTCATCTGAAATGCCGAGAAAAGTGTTTTTTAGCCATTTTTAGAAAATGCATATTTTGCATAATTATGCATAATTATTTTAATTTTCTGCTATTTTTCTAGTCCTCTCTGGAACAATACCTACCACCTCCAAAAAAAAGAGGATCATAAGTGCATTTTTGCAAAAATGCATATATTTTGCATAATGCCAAAACATTTCTAAGTCCCAGAACATTTTTTTTATATAGGTGAAAAAAATCAAAGATGCTCAGAATCACCTGAAATGCCGAGAAAAGTGGTTTTTTAGCCATTTGTAGAAAAATTTATATTTTGCATATTTACGCATAAATAATTATGCATAATTTTAATTTTCTGCTATTTTTTATAGGTGCCCCTGATCATCCCCAATAACCTCCAAAAGAATCGAGGCCCCAAGTGCTTTAGTTTGGCCGTTTATAGACTCTCACACAGACACACACCACACACACACCAGACACACATGGTGAAAATACAGGAGTAGATGAGTGAGACATTTACAGAGTGAGTTACAGAATGAGTGAGACATTTACAGGATGAGTTACAGAATGAGTGAGAAAGTTGACATCAGGGTAAAAAAAACAAAGCAGCGGCGGTACCATTAATAACAGAATCAGTTACCCCAAAGAGAACTTGAGGATTGTGGTTATTCCTTGATACCAGTTCAGAGAAGGGGTAGTTCAATTTTTTCAACATCTGTCCATATTTTATTCTTGCCCCTCATGTAGTAGATAGGTAGGTTTCGCAGTCATCCATCCTTTTCTTCATAGTGGACACGCAGCTCTGGCTTGTCATCTACACCAGTGTTTCCCAGCCCAGTCCTCAAGGACCCCCTATCCTGCAGGTTTTCATTGTAACCCTGCATAGGTAGCCCTGCTTGTACTTACTCAACCAATCATCTCGCAGCACTTAATTATGCAAGGTGTGCAACATCTGACAAAATTCATTGCTGATTGGTTGAATAACTACAAACAGGTGCCTATTCAGGGTGGCAAAGAGCATATGCAGGATAGGGGGTCCTGGAGGACTGGGTTGAGAAACACTGATCTACACCATCCTCCACCACCCTCCTTCAGTGTAAAATAACACTCCACGGTTCAGACAAAGCTGTCACAATGCTACAGCAGGCTAGCATACTAAAATTTGAGTTGCGGTTTTAAAAGCTGAGTAATGTTTACAGTCAGTCAGGACTTCTTTTTTTGTTTTTACCATATTGCTTCCTGCAACACAGCCTACAAGAGACGACCAGCAGGAGTCGCTCCACCACAGCACAGCAGAGCTAACACAAAGACCACTGTAATTCGGTAGGACAGGCTGCTGCAGCATCATGGTAGTTTGGCTGAATTGTGTAGTGCTTTTTTTACCCCGAACGAGGGTTGTAGATTTGTCCTACATTCATTATGACTGTGGAAATGAAACCTACACATTGACCACATGGGCAGCGACTATAAAACAGGGATACGTGTCACAAATAACACGTTTCCCTTTCCTCTCCCCAACCCTTCTGTCCCGTCCCTTGTTGTTTTGTGTTGTTTCTAGGGATAGGGTCTCCTCTCCCTTTTTATTGCCTACTTAATAAAACATCCGCAACGACTCCAAACCCTCTGAACCGACTTAACAAATAAACAGACATAGCCTTTCCTGCTCTTCTCCTCTTGCCCCCCTCCTCCTGTTTCCTGTCTCTTCTCTTTCCAGTACAAAGTCATAAAAAAAAACAACCTCAAGTTCTTCATAGGGTCCTGCTGACAAATATCCACTACAGACACCGACTGACTGAAACACATGACTCCATCTGAGGCAGGAATGCGGAGAATTTCAAACTGTTTGGCTGAAAAGATGCAGCTGTTTTCAGTCGGGCGGTGTTGTGGGACGAGTGAGGCAGCAAGGTTCATTCTGTGTTCAGCTCGAATTTTAGCTGAAGAACTATTCAAATGACAGAAATTAATTGTCTCTCCCCTGGGAGCGCCGGATGGAGGAGGCAAATGAGCAGAAGCAGTCCAAGTACCAGGAGCCGGTGGATCGGTGCTGGATGAGAGGTGGGAAGATGCGTTGTGGGCCCATGGAAGTGGGGTGTAGAGGCTTTGTCGGCTGCCCACTGTGCAAACTCTGCACTGCACTTGGCATCACTGGGACTGCAAAAAGGAAAGCCATCAAGACTTCCATGGAGGCTGCACAGAGGGGCCTCCAGATGGGTTTCGATCAGAAGGAGTGACCTGTGGGCCAATGCTGCTGGGGCACAAGCCGTGGCCTGATCAACCCTGGCCGGGTCGCCTGAGCGAGGCCGTATGATGTTGGAAGATTGAAAAAAAAATTCTCTTTTTCAGAAAACCATTACTTAGTTTGTCAAGCCATTCCATTATCCGAACTGCTTATCCTGCTCTCAGGGTCGTGGGATGCTGGAGCCCATCCCAGCAGTCGTTGGGCGGCAGGCGGGGAGACACCCTGGACAGGCCGCCAGACCATCACAGGGCCCACACACACACACACACACACATTCACACCTAGGGACAGTTTAGTACAGCCGAGTCACCTGACCTACATGTCTTTGGACTGTGGGAGGAAACGGGAGCCCCCGGAGGCACGGGGAGAACATGCAAACTCCACACAGAGGGCGACCCGGGATGACCCCGAGGTTGGACTACCCCGGGGGCTCGAACCCAGGACCTTCTCGCTGCGAGGCGACCGTGCAAACCACTGCACCACTGTGCCGCCCAGTTTGTCAAGCAGTTTGTCTAAAACATAAATTACTATCCAGCCTTTAAAATGTGTGTCATCTCATCTTCTACACAGTGCTTTTGTTTTATTCCATGTTAGCAGAAGTGACATCAAGTTGATAGGGCTCGTACAACCTTTGTCACTATGGTAACCACGCAAAGACACCAACAACAAAAAGAGAGTCACTTAACAGGACAATCCAAAAGAGTGTTCTGTTGATTCATATTAGATGTTTTGGTGACATTAGTATATATCTCTTCCACTTCCGGTGTGGGAAGATGGCGGCGTGAATTCGCATTTGCGGCGGCCTCACCCAGTACCGTCCATGCAGTGTCTTTGTCAGTGTCTGCATCTAAGTTTTGTCTTCATTTGATGGCTGGGAGAGCTGGTGCTGGATTGGCTGGGAGAGCTTAGTCTGCTTCGTCTGGTGGGCCTAGGGACCACAGCCTCTGCCTGGAGCTGCACCCAAAGAGGAAATGCCGAGGGCGGTCTGCTGGGACGTGGAAGCTGGGCGGGCTAAGCTAACTGCTAGCCCATGCAGGCATCCTGGCTGGCCTTCGTTCTCCTGGACAGTGATTTCCTGTTTAGTTTGGATATATGTGTTAGTTTGGGTTTGTGTGTTCTTGTAGTTTTTGGATGTGTTGTTGTCTTTGTGTTGTACTACTGTGGGCTGGGGAAACGGCATTTCGCTTCATTTCATGTACACAAGTGCTTGAAGTGAAATGACGGTGTTCCTGATTCCTGATACATCCTGGCATTTTAGAAAATGAGATTTTTCAATCCTGCAAGCAGTTTAATCAGGTATACTAACAATGAGTAGTCCATCGTAGGCACTACAGTAGTACGGACATTCCGACACAACCTGTGTTGTCTCACTGTGCAGGAGAAGACCTTACCTTCTGTCCTTGTCCTATATCTCCAGCCCCCCGGATCATCACCCTTTTAGAGACGGTGGATGTCCTGTTGGATCACAATGCCACATTCATCTGTGAGGTGGAGTCCCGCCCTCCTGCTGACATCACCTGGACCAGGAACAACCACCAAATCCTGTAAGAGAAAACAACTATCAACTACTCACCATATGCTCTTGTCTCTATTAGAATTAACAATTGTTTGGTTTTGCTAAAGGAAATAAAAACGGTTTAGTAGACCAAACAATTGTGCAGCAAGAGGTTTATGGTAATTTCACATCCACACATCCAGCTCTTTGTACCGAGAGAATTACAGAGCTTTGGAAATGGTGCAAATTTAACTGCCTCATTCTCTTGATGCAAATGTAGAGAATTCAGGGGAGCAGCTGGGACGCGAACCCGGGTCGCCCGCACCATGGGCGACTACGTTAACCAGTCAACTAAAGGGTCCGACCCGTTAGCCAACTGGCTAGTGAGTCTAGTCATCCATGGTTGTTACTCTACCCCCCTCCTACAGGAAGCATGTCCCCACACTTCAGCATATCAGCTCCCTCACGCCTCAGGGCACACATGCTCCCGATGGCCTGACGCCGGTCTCACCATCCCACTTCTGACAACAATGTAGTGAATTCAGGGGCAGCTGGGAACCGCCGCAGCCGGGACGTGAACCCGGGTCACCCGCACCACGGGCGACTGCGCTAACCAGTCAGCTAAAGGGTCCAACCCGTTAGCCAACCGACTAGCAAGTCTACACATTCATGCTCGTTACACTAAGTCAGAATAATTTGGGCCTCTCTTTACACCTGGCATTAAAATGTGTCTGGGGTGATGGCTCTGTAACGGGCTACGGGTTAAACCATGTAAGAATACAGGTATAAATACACCCATGACACACAAAGGATTCACTGTGATCCGATTGGTTAAACAACCTCTGGAGGTGGTCAGGAATGCATTGTGGTCACATTTGAAAAGGGTGTAAACACATTTGAGTTTCCGGTCCACATTCAACGTCTTTGTAAGCAGAACCACATATTTGGTGGTGCACACATGGAGACACAGCTGGATTAGTGGAAAGTATCTGGCCGCAGTATCGACACCATCAGGTGAAAGCAGTTTTCAACCAAACAGGCGACTAAACTGATGAACTGAGAACTCCATTCTGTCAAATTATGAAACACTTGCACAGGAAGACTTAAATCTCCAACCAACACGATTTTTTATTATCGATTGTTGTATTATTTACATTAAATTTCAAACATAGCTTTATATAGTTTTAAGGCAGTTTAATGTAAAGTTCAGCTAAATTAGTTGACTGAACATCTTGTCACCCAGTCTGTGGTATTTGTGACTGTTTCTCTCATATTTTGCATGGTGCATACTTCTGAAATCCAAGAGTCTTGGCATAACAATGCAAATATTGTATTATAATATTCGAGAGGTAGTAATTAATAACCTAGGCTTGCGTGATGACCCAGTCTCGCGGAATGACCTTCTCAGATCGCCAGCTATGATTGGTTGCAGACCGCTTAGTGTCAGTGCTGCAGACAGACCCTCCTAGGATTAGTGGCAGGAAACCAACAAGCAGCAGTGAAAACAAAGACAGCCTTTCCCGCTGTGATGGAATGGGTTTGATCAACTCAGAGCAGACTGTCTCCGTGACCTGTTTCTTTACTTTCTCGGTTGTCCTCCACTCTTAACAGTGAACTACAGTAACTGTCCCACGTGAGTGAGGTTGTTTGGATGAACTTGGCTTCTGTGTATAGCCCCTAAAGCAGGGGTGGGCAAGCTTATCCAGAAAGGGTCGATGTGGGTGAAGGTTTTTGTTCCAGCCAAGCAGTTACACACCTGATCCCACTAACCAACCAGGAGAGTCTTTGCTGAGGAACTTGATTAGGAGGCACAGGTGTGTAACTGCTTGGCTGGAACAAAACCCTGCACCCACACTGACCCTTTCTGGATAAGACTGCCCACCCCTGCCCTAAAGCCTCCTACGGACTGTACGATTTGGGCCGTCTCAGATGAAAAATTACTAAACGTGGTGATATCTTTGGTCGTGGCTCCAAAACGGTGGTCCTGTGTCTCACTGTGAGACAGGCTCAAAGTCTCAAAAGTCTGACAGTGTCAGAAATTTAGGATGACCATCTCACAATGTGACCGCTGCTACGACCTACGTCTACTAACCGACCAATAGAAATGCAGCACAGAATGACGCACTGATCGACGCTAAACACAAACAAACACACTGTTAGCATCTGTGACCCAAATGCGATGGAGTCAACAAAACGAGCAACCAAACGAGCTGCGGCGACTATTGAAAGGACTGGATTCCTGCTTGGCGTCATGTTGCTCTGCCAGCGCGTAGATTGACTACGGGCGCTGATGACGTTTTTATGGGCTTGCGTCGTAGCCTGCGATTCAGTTGTGTTACCATCGTACAGTCTACATACATCACACTTGATGTCGTACCCAAGTTTACTAGATCCATATCGCACAGTGTGGCTTGCAACAAACTTACAGGACTGCTAAAACCGCACAGTCTGTAGGAGGCTTAATTATCAGGAACTTAACCCAAGCGCAGCAAATTTGCTTCTGGATCACTTTTCAAGCTTTGTACACATGGAAATAACTGTACTGTGACTCACAAATCCTAATTTACACAAAGTTCTGTTGACATGGTGAGTGGGGATTTTTCTGAAATGCTTGTTGTAACGATCCAGTTACGTATTCCTCCGAATCTATGTTAAACTAACACATTCCAACAGGTTCTCAACGTTTTTGCGTGATTATTTGCGAAGATGTGTACATGTATGGGCTTCTTTCCCTGCACCGGTAGCCATGTTCCACATTAAACTGCCTCAGTTCACAAAGCATTCTGGGAATTTCCTTCGGCCACTCTGTTTGAGGGGTAAGTGGCCGAAGCCTGCTGAATGGGGCAGGGTTCAACGTCGGAACGTTTAATCCCACCCATCCCTTAACCTGACCCTAACCCCAACCCTGCTTGACCCCGCCCGAACCCAAGCCCAAACCAATGAAATCGATGTTTAACCGCTCCCAAAATCAACGTTTAACCCCTCCCTAATCGACATTTAACTCCGCCCAAATTCGGCCGTGAAACGAATCAAATCAAACAGTGGGTGGGATTAAATGTTTGACGTTGAACCCCACCCTATTTTTTTGGGGGGGGGGATTTCACTCCTTTTTCCTCCCAAATTATACTTGGCCAATTACCCTATTTTCCAAGCTGTCCCAGTCACTACTCCACCCCCTCTGCCAATCCGGGGAGGGCTGCAGACTACCACATGCCTCCTCCCATACATGTGGAGTCGCCAGCCGCTTCTTTTCACCTGACAGTGAGGAGTTTCACCAGGGGGACGTAGCACGTGGGAGGATCACAGTATTTCCCCCAGTTCCACCCCCCCCCGAACAGGCGCCCCGATCGACCAGAGGAGGCGCTAGTGCAGCGACCAGGACCCGTAGACACGGCCAATTGTGTCTGTAGGGACGCCCGACCAAGCCGGAGGTAACACGGGGATTCGAACCAGCGATCCCCGTGTTGGTAGGCAACGGAATAGACTGCTACGCCACCCAGATGCCCAACCCCGCCCCATTCTGCAGGCTGCAGCCAGGTTTACTCGCTCTGTTTGGAGTCTGTATCTGGAAACGCTTTGTTTGGAGGGTCATTTAGTAGGCTAGATGACCACCACCCCTTGAGCCTCACAAGAAATGGACACCCTACCCTATGTGGCCGTGTGCAAAATGCCTGCCAAGTGGTAGGGCCAAGGGGGGCAATTGGGTTGGGCAAAAAAGACACAAGGACAGCTGCTACCCATCTAAATAGCTAATATTTAATATGCACACTTTCCCTCTCTTTCTCTCGTCTCTCTCTCATCCGGTCCAGTTATTATGATCCGCGTTACATTACCAGAGAGCAGGGCCAGATGCTGATCATCCCTAACGTCAGGGAATCAGACAACGGAGAGTACTGCTGTCTGGCCAACAACGGCATCGGAGATCCGGCCAAAAGCTGTGGGGCGCTGCAGCTTAAGATGAGTAAGTCCACTTCCTGTCAAGTCTGCGGTGGCGCTTTGGTTCAGTCTGTAAGACCAGGGACCTGTCCGGCCCACGGCTCAGGGGTGTTGTCTTTTTAGAGTCTTTGGATTTTGTTTCAAACTTGAACCCGACTTGTCCATTGGTTTTGGTCCAGAGAGGATGTGGGCACCTGCTAAATGAAAAAGATGATGCAGCCTGTTTAAAACATGATGCCTGCTGGGAGGAACCCAGAGAACCAGAACCAGGTTCTCTTCATCAATAAACCCTCTGTCTGTCTGTTTATATGCTTTCCTTTCTCTCTCTCTCTCTCTCTCTCTCTCTCTCTCTCTCTCTCTCTCTCTCTCTCTCTCTCTCTCTCTCTCTCTCTCTCTCTCTCTCTCTGTCTGTCTGTCTGTCTGTGTCTGTCTGTCTGTCTGTTTGTCTGTCTCCATCTGTCTGTCTCTCTCTCTGTCTGTCTGTATCGCTCTGTCTTTCTCTGTCTCTCTGTCTTTCTCTGTGTCTATCTCTGTCTTTCTGTCTCTGTTTGTCTGTCTGTCTCTCTCTCGCTGTCTGTCTATCTCTCTCTCTTTCTCTCTGTATATCTCTCTATGTCTGTCTGTCTATCTGTCTCTATCTCTCTGTCTGTCTATCTCTCTCTCTCTGTCTCTCGATCTCTCCCTGTCTGTCTCACTCTGTCTGTCTATCTGTCTCTATCTCTCTCTGTTTGTCTGTCTCTCTCTCTTTCTCTCTGTATATCTCTCTATGTCTGTCTGTCTGTCTGTCTGTCTCTATCTCTCTCTGTCTGTCTATCTCTCTCTCTCTGTCTCTCGATCTCTCCCTGTCTGTCTCACTCTGTCTGTCTATCTGTCTCTATCTCTCTCTGTCTGTCTGTCTGTCTATCTCTCTCTCTGTCTCTCGATCTCTCGCTGTCTGTCTCACTCTGTCTGTCTATCTCTCTCTCCCACCATCAGAGCCTCAGATTAAACGCCACCCCACCAATGTGACTCTGCTGTTGGACTCCAAGGCGGTTTTGCCCTGCGTTACCCTCGGCAACCCTAAGCCAGACATCACCTGGCTCAAAGATGATGAGCTGGTCAAGGTGCTCCTGTTTTACTTTTAACACATCCATGGTTTTCCTTTTATTTTGTTTCCAGCAACAATAACCAGCTAATTAAATATTGATTATTTAAATAACTAAATACTGATGATTGAAATGGTTATTTAAATAACTAAATATTGATTATTTAAATATTGATTATTTAAAAGGGGTCCAAGGCAACACACTCAAAATAATTAACCAATGACCCCATCGTTCGCTGCCTCACAGTGACCTGCAGGAGGGATGGGACCAGACTCAGAGTCAGTCTTGAGTTTTGTCCCAACACTAATAGCAGTGTGACTTGATGATTCACTCAGCTTTAAACTCTACTCACTGTTTAACAAAATGAAGACATCATTGAAATTGACTCCCCAGCGTGGCCAGGGTTAGCATTACTATTCCCTGCTGTGTGGCGTGTCGAGCATCTTTCATCCCCCACCTCGTACCCGACTAATGAAAGTAAAACCCGTCTGCAGGCATGCTGTTAAATAACAGGTGGAACAATGACACATGTAGACGAACGTGTAGAGGAACATGTAGATGAACGTGTAGAGGAACGTGTAGAGGACCATGTAGAAGAACGTGTAGAGGAACGTGTAGAGGACCATGTAGAAGAACGTGTAGAGCAGGGGTGTCAAACTCCAGGCCTCGAGGGCCGCAGTGTCTGCAGGTATTTGTTGCAACCGTGCACTACACCACCGGATTTAACTAATTAGCTCACCTCCTGGATCAAGGAGGGAAAGGAACTAGTGTAATCAGGTGGTGTAGTGCATGGTTGCAACAAATACCTGCAGACACTGCGGCCCTCAAGGCCTGGAGTTTGACACCCCTGATGTAGAGGGACATGTAGAGGAACATGTAGAAGAAAGTGTAGATGAACATGTAGAAGAAAGTGTAAAGGAACATGTAGAAGAACGTGTAGAGGAACATGTAGAAGAACATGTAGAGGAACATGTGGAGGAACATGTAAAGGAACATGTAGATGAAAGTGTAGAGGAACATGTAGAAGAACATGTAGAGGAACATGTGGAAGAACATGTAGAAGAACATGTGGAGGAACATGTAAAGGAACATGTAGAAGAAAGTGTAGAGGAACATGTAGAAGAACATGTAGAAGAACATGTGGAGGAACATGTAAAGGAACATGTAGAAGAAAGTGTAGAGGAACATGTAGAAGAACATGTAGAAGAACATGTGGAGGAACATGTAAAGGAACATGTAGAAGAACGTGTAGAGGAACATGTAGAAGAACATGGAGGAACATGTAGAGGAACATGTAGAAGAACGTGTAGAGGAACATGTAGAAGAACGCGTAGAGGAACATATAGAGGAACGTGTAGAGGAACATGTAGAGGAACATCTAGAAGAACGTGTAGAGGAACATGTAGATGAACGTTTAGAGGAACATGTAGAGGAACGTGTAGAAGAAAGTGTAGAAGAACTTGTAGAGGAACATGTAGATGAACGTGTAGAGGAACATGTAGAGGAACATGTATAGGAACATGTAGAAGAACATGTAGAGGAACATGTAGAGGAACATGTAGAGGAACATGTAGAAGAACATGTAGAGGAACATGTAGATGAACGTGTAGAGGAACATGTAGAGGAACATGTAGAGGAACATGTAGAAGAACATGTAGAGGAACATGTAGAGGAACATGTAGAGGAACGTGTAGATGAACGTGTAGAGGAACATGTAGAAGAACGTGTAGAGGAACATGTAGATGAACGTGTAGAGGAACATGTAGAGGAACATGTAGAGGAACATGTAGAAGAACATGTAGAGGAACATGTAGAGGAACATGTAAAAGAACATGTAGATGAAAGTGTAGAGGAACATGTAGAAGAACATGGAGGAACATGTATGATAACATGTAGAAGAACATGTAGAGGAACATGTGGAGGAACATGTGGAGGAATGTGTAAAGGAACATGTAGAAGAAAGTGTAGAGGAACATGTAGAAGAACATGGAGGAACATGTGGAGGAACATGTAGAAGAACGTGTTGAGGAACATGTAGAAGAACGTGTAGAGGAACATGTAGAAGAATGTGTAGAGGAACGTGTAGAGGAACATGTAGAAGAACATGGAGGAACATGTGGAGGAACGTGTAGAGGAACATGTAGAGGAACATGTAGAAGAACGTGTTGAGGAACATGTAGAAGAACGTGTAGAGGAACATGTAGAGGAACATGTAGAGGAACAGGAAAGAGACTTTCAGCTTCTCTCTTTTTTCTGTCGTGTGCTCATACAGAGGTTACCACTTCTGGAAAAGTCACGAGCTAAGATACATTTCAACAGTTATGGTGTTCCTTTGTGGAAGAAAAGGTGATTTTGTCAGCGTGACAGTAAAATTAGACTGATCATAGCCATCTTGTCTTTCTCCCAGGTCAGCGACCGCGTCAGCATCCTCGACTACGGGGCCCTGAAGATCCATCACATCCAGAAGCAGGATGCAGGGCAGTACCGCTGTGTGGCCAGAAACAGCTTCGGCTTGGCTTTCTCAAAGCCGGTCACCATTGAGGTGCAGGGTGTGTGTCTTACCGGCTCACGGTCACTCCTCTCTGCTCGCCATGTGCAGCTGACCACCAGCAAAAGCCCCACCCGCTCTTCCAGGATGGGCTTTGCTGCTTTAATTAGGGTGGCTGTGTTTCCATCCACCCTGTGAGTCAGTCACTTTGAATAAGGTTCAGACAAATAATTAGATATCACAAAAAACATGCAAATTAAGCTGTATTTCCATCAAGACCAGTTAAAAAAATAAGGGCGTCCGGGTAGCGTGGTGGTCTACTCCGTCGCCTGCCAACACGAGGATCTCCGGTTCGAGTCCCCGTGTTTCCTTCAGCTTGCTCGGGCGTCTGAGGGGGGAAGCCGGATGTGGGTGTGTGTCCTGGTCGCTGCACTAGTGCCTCCTCTGGTCAGTTGGGGTGCCTGTTCGGGGGGGAAGGGTAACTGGGGGGGATAGTGTGATCCTCCCACGTGCTACGTCCCCCTGGTGAAACTCCTCACTGTCAGGTGTATTGGAGGAGGCCTGTGGTAGTCTGCAGAGGGGGTGGAGCAGCGACCGGGACGGCTCAGAAGAGTGGGGTAATTAGCCAGATACAACCGGGGAGAAAAAGGGGGGGAAATTATCAAATAAATAAATCAAACCCTGGATGTGTTTTTACATTGACAGTGATGGTGGGTGGAGGTGAGGGGGACAGCAGGCGGAGGCAGAGGGCAGCCGGTGGCCAGCGAAGCGAGGCGAGGCCGAGATGGTGTCGAGCGGCAGGCAGGGAGTCAAACGGGGAAACGGGCCGGCATGCAGTTATGCGTGGCATGTGCAACACACCCTGGAGGGGCAGGTGTGGTTTTCCTCCCGGGTTAAGGTCGGAGTGCGGGTCAAGAACCACCATCACCTCTAATGCGTTCCTACATCGCTGGTGGATACAACACGTTCGGCTCTTCGACCCCACCTCACCCCGTCCTGGCTGCTCCTCCCCATGTGCTCTGCATGGACCACAGGGTATGGTCACAAACCAAAACCAAAATAATGTCAGGGTCTCAGGATGCTTCCATATTTTCCTTTTTTCTTTTTTCCTTTGGATTTCCCCCCCCTTTGTATCCGGCCAATCACCCCACTCTTTGGAGTTGTCCCAGTCTCGGCTCCACCCCCCTTCGGAGGGCTGCACACTACCACATGTCCCGGCCGCTTCTTTTCACCTGACAGTGAGGAGTTTCACCGGGGGGGGGGGCGTAGCACGTGGGACGATCACGCTATTCCCCCCTCCACCCTGAACAGGCGCCCCCGACAGACCAGAGGAGGCGCTAGTGCAGCGACCAGGACACATATCCACACCCGGCTTCCCACCCGCAGACACGGCCAATTGTGTCTGTAGGGACACCCAACCAAGCCGGAGGTAACACGGGGATTCGAACCGGCGATCCCCGTGTTGGTAGACAACGGGATAGACCGCTACGCCACCCGGACGCCCCATATTTACCATCTGCCAACGCTGGCTCTCAGTTAGAGGAGGGACACCACCAGTCAATGACTTGTGAGGGAGGTCTGTCCACGAGAGGCCACTATGGAGGTGGGACAAAGTGGCTGTTTTGGTTAATGTGTGTGTGTGTGTGTGTGTGTGTGTGCGTGTCTCCTCAGCTCCCGTGCGGATCTTGCGGGTTCCTAAGGAGAAGAGAGTGGCGTACGGCGCCCAGATCTCCCTGGAGTGCAACGCCACAGGAAACCCGACCCCCACCATCACCTGGCTGGAGAACGGAAACACTGTGAGTACTGTTCAGGGCCCGGTGTGCTGCCGGTCCAGATGGAAGAAACGTGCCTCTCACACGGTGTAACAATTAGACGGGGGGGGGGGGTTTACAAATTGGTACAACCTCTCTGGGCATGAAAGTCATTTGTGACATTTGGTTTTCCTGTGTCCCACGCCCACACTGAAGAAACAGGCTGTTTCGTGTGTGTGTGTGTGTGTGTGTGTGGAGGGGTGGGGGTGGGGGTGGGGGTGGGGGTGGTTTAACATAATAGCGTCATTCATGAGCAGCTCCTCGTGTTTGTCAGTGTTGCTGGCCCCGCCCCCTCCCTTGATCGAAACAATGGGGGAGGCCACCTTGCTCCAATCATGGGCAGCCCATGTGACATCACTCTGGGGACCACTTCTGATTGGCTTGTTCAGATGACGTCATCTAGTCCTATAAAAGAGCTGGTGAAACGGAGGTGTCAAAACGTAAGGATGGCGCTCCTCGGTGACAGCAGAATCCACCCGAAGGCTGGACAAATCTTGTTTTTCAAAATGCCCCCCCCCCTTAACCTCAGAATAGTACACAGTGACATCATGAGAGCAGCAACAGAAGTACAACAGCATACAATTACAACAGTGTAACGAGCAGCACACAACTGCACAATGGACAGAACAGGACAATGGAACAATAGGTCACCAGTGTAAAACTGAAACAGTGCCAGGATCCATCCATCCATCCATCCATCCATCTATCCATCCATCCATCTATCCATCCATCCATCCATCCATCCATCCATCCATCCATCCATCCATCTATCTCTCTATCCATCCATCCATCCATCCATCCATCCATCCATCCATCCATCCATCCATCCATCCATCCATCCATCCATCTATCTCTCCATCCATCCATCCATCCATCCATCCATCCATCCATCCATCCATCCATCTATCCATCCATCCATCCATCGATCCATCCATCCATCCATCCATATATCTCTCTATCCATCCATCCATCCATCCATCCATCCATCCATCCATCCATCCATCCATCCATCCATCATTCCATCCATCCATCCATCCATCTCTCTATCTATCCATCCATCCATCCATCCATTCATCCATCCATCCATCCATCCATCCATCCATCCATCCATCCATCCATCCATCCATCCATCCATCCATTCATCCATCCATCTATCCATCTATCCATCTATCCATCCACCCATCCATCCATCCATCCATCCATCTATCTATCTATCTATCTATCTATCTATCTATCTATCTATCTATCTATCTATCTATCTATCTATCTATCTATCTATCTATCTATCTATCTATCTATCTATCATACTCTACTCTCTGTTGTAGTGCTTAAGTTCATCTCACACATCAGTCCACATGACTTACACCAGAAGCATGTGGACACATGGTCCACACAACAGAAGCGTGTGGACACATGGTCCACACACCCAGAAGCATGTGGACACATGGTCCACACACCCAGAAGCATGTGGACACATGGTCCACACACCCAGAAGCATGTGGACACATGGTCCACACACCCAGAAGCATGTGGACACATGGTCCACACATCCAGAAGCATGTGGACACATGGTCCACACACCCAGAAGCATGTGGACACATGGTCCACACAACAGAAGCATGTGGACACATGGTCCACACACCCAGAAGCATGTGGACACATGGTCCACACAACAGAAGCATGTGGACACATGGTCCACACACCCAGAAGCATGTGGACACATGGTCCACACACCCAGAAGCATGTGGATACATGGTCCACACACCCAGAAGCGTGCGGACACATGGTCCACACACCCAGAAGCATGTGGACACATGGTCCACACACCCAGAAGCATGTGGACACATGGTCCACACACCAGAAGCATGTGGACACATGGTCCACACACCCAGAAGCGTGCGGACACATGGTCCACACACCCAGAAGCATGTGGACACATGGTCCACACACCCAGAAGCATGTGGACACATGGTCCACACACCCAGAAGCGTGCGGACACATGGTCCACGCAACAGAAGCATGTGGACACATGGTCCACACACCTAGAAGCATGTGGACACATGGTCCACACACCCAGAAGCGTGCGGACACATGGTCCACACACCCAGAAGCATGTGGACACATGGTCCACACACCCAGAAGCATGTGGACACATGGTCCACACACCCAGAAGCATGTGGACACATGGTCCACACACCCAGAAGCGTGCGGACACATGGTCCACACAACAGAAGCGTGTGGACACATGGTCCACACAACAGAAGCATGAGGACACATGGGCCACACAACAGAAGCAATGTGGACACATGGTCCACACACCCAGAAGCATGTGGACACATGGTCCACACACCAGAAGCGTGTGGACACATGGTCCACACACCCAGAAGCATGTGGACACATGGTCCACACACCCAGAAGCGTGTGGACACATGGTCCACACACCAGAAGCATGTGGACACATGGTTCACACACCCAGAAGCGTGCGGACACATGGTCCACACACCCAGAAGCATGTGGACACATGGTCCACACAACAGAAGCATGTGGACACATGGTCCACACACCCAGAAGCGTGCGGACACATGGTCCACACACCCAGAAGCGTGTGGACACATGGTTCACACACCCAGAAGCGTGCGGACACATGGTCCACACACCCAGAAGCGTGTGGACACATGGTCCACACACCAGAAGCATGTGGACACATGGTTCACACACCCAGAAGCGTGCGGACACATGGTCCACACACCCAGAAGCATGTGGACACATGGTCCACACAACAGAAGCATGTGGACACATGGTCCACACACACCAGAAGCATGTGGACACATGGTCCACACACCAGAAGCGTGTGGACACATGGTCCACACACCCAGAAGCGTGTGGACACATGGTCCACACACCCAGAAGCGTGTGGACACATGGTCCACACACCTAGAAGCATGTGGACACATGGTCCACACACCTAGAAGCATGTGGACACATGGTCCACACACCCAGAAGCGTGCGGACACATGGTCCACACAACAGAAGCATGTGGACACATGGTCCACACACACCAGAAGCATGTGGACACATGGTCCACACACCAGAAGCGTGTGGACACATGGTCCACACGCGTGGACACATGGTCCACACACCCAGAAGCATGTGGACACATGGTCCACACACCTAGAAGCATGTGGACACATGGTCCACACACCCAGAAGCGTGCGGACACATGGTCCACACAACAGAAGCATGTGGACACATGGTCCACACACCAGAAGCATGTGGACACATGGTCCACACACCTAGAAGCATGTGGACACATGGTCCACACACCCAGAAGCGTGCGGACACATGGTCCACACAACAGAAGCATGTGGACACATGGTCCACACAACAGAAGCATGTGGACACATGGGCCACACAACAGAAGCGTGCGGACACATGGTCCACACAACAGAAGCATGTGGACACATGGGCCACACACCAGAAGCATGTGGACACATGGTCCACACACCAGAAGCATGTGGACACATGGGCCACACAACAGAAGCGTGTGGACACATGGTCCACACAACAGAAGCGTGTGGACACATGGGCCACACAACAGAAGCATGTGGACACATGGTCCACACAACAGAAGCGTGCGGACACATGGTCCACACAACAGAAGCATGTGGACACATGGTCCACACAACAGAAGCATGTGGACACATGGTCCACACACCAGAAGCATGTGGACACATGGGCCACACAACAGAAGCGTGTGGACACATGGTCCACACAACAGAAGCGTGTGGACACATGGGCCACACAACAGAAGCGTGTGGACACATGGGCCACACAACAGAAGCGTGTGGACACATGGGCCACACACCCAGAAGCATGTGGACACACTGGCCACACACCCAGAAGCATGAGGACACATGGGCCACACAACAGAAGCGTGTGGACACATGGGCCACACAACAGAAGCGTGTGGACACATGGGCCACACAACAGAAGCATGTGGACACATGGGCCACACACCCAGAAGCGTGCGGACACATGGTCCACACACCCAGAAGCATGTGGACACATGGTCCACACACCCAGAAGCATGTGGACACATGGTCCACACACCAGAAGCATGTGGACACATGGTCCACACACCCAGAAGCGTGCGGACACATGGTCCACACACCCAGAAGCATGTGGACACATGGTCCACACACCCAGAAGCATGTGGACACATGGTCCACACACCCAGAAGCGTGCGGACACATGGTCCACACAACAGAAGCATGTGGACACATGGTCCACACACCTAGAAGCATGTGGACACATGGTCCACACACCCAGAAGCGTGCGGACACATGGTCCACACACCCAGAAGCATGTGGACACATGGTCCACACACCCAGAAGCATGTGGACACATGGTCCACACACCCAGAAGCATGTGGACACATGGTCCACACACCCAGAAGCGTGCGGACACATGGTCCACACAACAGAAGCGTGTGGACACATGGTCCACACAACAGAAGCATGAGGACACATGGGCCACACAACAGAAGCAATGTGGACACATGGTCCACACACCCAGAAGCATGTGGACACATGGTCCACACACCAGAAGCGTGTGGACACATGGTCCACACACCCAGAAGCATGTGGACACATGGTCCACACACCCAGAAGCGTGTGGACACATGGTCCACACACCAGAAGCATGTGGACACATGGTTCACACACCCAGAAGCGTGCGGACACATGGTCCACACACCCAGAAGCATGTGGACACATGGTCCACACAACAGAAGCATGTGGACACATGGTCCACACACCCAGAAGCGTGCGGACACATGGTCCACACACCCAGAAGCGTGTGGACACATGGTTCACACACCCAGAAGCGTGCGGACACATGGTCCACACACCCAGAAGCGTGTGGACACATGGTCCACACACCAGAAGCATGTGGACACATGGTTCACACACCCAGAAGCGTGCGGACACATGGTCCACACACCCAGAAGCATGTGGACACATGGTCCACACAACAGAAGCATGTGGACACATGGTCCACACACCAGAAGCGTGTGGACACATGGTCCACACACCCAGAAGCGTGTGGACACATGGTCCACACACCTAGAAGCATGTGGACACATGGTCCACACACCTAGAAGCATGTGGACACATGGTCCACACACCCAGAAGCGTGCGGACACATGGTCCACACAACAGAAGCATGTGGACACATGGTCCACACACACCAGAAGCATGTGGACACATGGTCCACACACCAGAAGCGTGTGGACACATGGTCCACACGCGTGGACACATGGTCCACACACCCAGAAGCATGTGGACACATGGTCCACACACCTAGAAGCATGTGGACACATGGTCCACACACCCAGAAGCGTGCGGACACATGGTCCACACAACAGAAGCATGTGGACACATGGTCCACACACCAGAAGCATGTGGACACATGGTCCACACACCTAGAAGCATGTGGACACATGGTCCACACACCCAGAAGCGTGCGGACACATGGTCCACACAACAGAAGCATGTGGACACATGGTCCACACAACAGAAGCATGTGGACACATGGGCCACACAACAGAAGCGTGCGGACACATGGTCCACACAACAGAAGCATGTGGACACATGGGCCACACACCAGAAGCATGTGGACACATGGTCCACACACCAGAAGCATGTGGACACATGGGCCACACAACAGAAGCGTGTGGACACATGGTCCACACAACAGAAGCGTGTGGACACATGGGCCACACAACAGAAGCATGTGGACACATGGTCCACACAACAGAAGCGTGCGGACACATGGTCCACACAACAGAAGCATGTGGACACATGGTCCACACAACAGAAGCGTGTGGACACATGGGCCACACAACAGAAGCGTGTGGACACATGGGCCACACACCCAGAAGCATGTGGACACACTGGCCACACACCCAGAAGCATGAGGACACATGGGCCACACAACAGAAGCGTGTGGACACATGGGCCACACAACAGAAGCGTGTGGACACATGGGCCACACAACAGAAGCATGTGGACACATGGGCCACACACCCAGAAGCGTGTGGACACATGGTCCACACACCAGAAGCATGTGGACACATGGTTCACACACCCAGAAGCGTGCGGACACATGGTCCACACACCCAGAAGCATGTGGACACATGGTTCACACACCAGAAGCATGTGGACACATGGTCCACACACACCAGAAGCATGTGGACACATGGTCCACACACCAGAAGCGTGTGGACACATGGTCCACACACCCAGAAGCGTGTGGACACATGGTCCACACACCCAGAAGCGTGCGGACACATGGTCCACACACCCAGAAGCATGTGGACACATGGTCCACACAACAGAAGCATGTGGACACATGGTCCACACACACCAGAAGCATGTGGACACATGGTCCACACACCAGAAGCGTGTGGACACATGGTCCACACACCCAGAAGCGTGTGGACACATGGTCCACACACCTAGAAGCATGTGGACACATGGTCCACACACCCAGAAGCGTGCGGACACATGGTCCACACAACAGAAGCATGTGGACACATGGTCCACACACACCAGAAGCATGTGGACACATGGTCCACACACCCAGAAGCATGTGGACACATGGTCCACACACCTAGAAGCATGTGGACACATGGTCCACACACCCAGAAGCGTGCGGACACATGGTCCACACAACAGAAGCATGTGGACACATGGTCCACACACCAGAAGCATGTGGACACATGGTCCACACACCAGAAGCATGTGGACACATGGTCCACACACCAGAAGCGTGCGGACACATGGTCCACACAACAGAAGCGTGTGGACACATGGTCCACACACCAGAAGCATGTGGACACATGGTCCACACACCTAGAAGCATGTGGACACATGGTCCACACACCCAGAAGCGTGCGGACACATGGTCCACACACCCAGAAGCGTGCGGACACATGGTCCACACAACAGAAGCATGTGGACACATGGGCCACACAACAGAAGCGTGCGGACACATGGTCCACACAACAGAAGCATGTGGACACATGGGCCACACACCCAGAAGCGTGCGGACACATGGTCCACACAACAGAAGCATGTGGACACATGGTCCACACACCCAGAAGCATGTGGACACATGGGCCACACAACAGAAGCATGTGGACACATGGTCCACACACCAGAAGCATGTGGACACATGGGCCACACAACAGAAGCGTGTGGACACATGGTCCACACAACAGAAGCGTGTGGACACATGGGCCACACAACAGAAGCGTGTGGACACATGGTCCACACAACAGAAGCGTGTGGACACATGGTCCACACACCCAGAAGCGTGTGGACACATGGGCCACACAACAGAAGCATGTGGACACATGGTCCACACACCAGAAGCATGTGGACACATGGGCCACACAACAGAAGCGTGTGGACACATGGTCCACACAACAGAAGCGTGTGGACACATGGGCCACACAACAGAAGCGTGTGGACACATGGTCCACACACCCAGAAGCGTGTGGACACATGGGCCACACAACAGAAGCATGTGGACACATGGTCCACACACCCAGAAGCATGTGGACACATGGGCCACACACCCAGAAGCATGTGGACACATGGTCCACACACCCAGAAGCGTGTGGACACATGGTCCACACACCCAGAAGCATGTGGACACATGGTCCACACACCCAGAAGCATGTGGACACATGGTCCACACACCCAGAAGCATGTGGACAGATGGTTCACACACCCAGAAGCATGTGGACACATGGTCCACACACCCAGAAGCATGTGGACACATGGTCCACACACCCAGAAGCATGTGGACACATGGGCCACACACCAAGAAGCGTGTGGACAGATGGTCCACACACCCAGAAGCATGTGGACACATGGTCCACACACCCAGAAGCATGTGGACACATGGTCCACACACCCAGAAGCATGTGGACACATGGTCCACACACCCAGAAGCATGTGGACACATGGTCCACACACCCAGAAGCATGTGGACACATGGTCCACACACCCAGAAGCATGTGGACACATGGTCCACACAACAGAGGCGTTGTGGCACCCTGCAGCTGCAGAGCGTCCCATGCAGAGGGAGGGGTGAGCAGACCAGACCACCGGGCCAGGCAGGCAGCACATGTCCAGACTGTCCTTACTGTCTGTTTCCAGGCACCGAGTCTCACTGTGAAAGGTTTGAATCCCTGAGATGTGGAATTAGTCACTAAAGTTGAACGTTATCTATATGGACCTGGTGCACTGGGACGTGCCATGTGACTAACGACTACGACCAACGTGCTTTGCTGTTACACTTTTGTCCATACCTGCAGAAGCTGATGTGGACTTCAGCGAGTCGAGGACGGTGCAGATGTGTGTCCAGAACTGAGACGCTACCTCTGGTTTACTGCTGGAGAAGCTGAGGAGGTCCAGATTTGGATTTTCTGAGATTTTGAGATACTTTACTGATCCCCGT
The DNA here is from genome assembly GCF_029633865.1 of Lampris incognitus. Lineage (NCBI taxonomy): Eukaryota > Metazoa > Chordata > Actinopteri > Lampriformes > Lampridae > Lampris > Lampris incognitus. The sequence goes on from NC_079222.1 coordinate 4,066,697, forward strand.
GGGGGCGTTACACTCAGCATGTAACCCATCCTAGCTGTGTAGCTAGCAGCAGTGGGCAGCCGCCGTGCAGCTCCCAGGGGCCAACTCCGGTTCGTCTTGCCATGCCTTGCTCAGAGGCACGGACCGGAGTACTAACCCTAACATGCATGTCTTTTTGATGGTGGCGGAAACCGGAGCACCCGCAGAAAACCCACCGCAGACACGGGGAGAACATGCAAACTCCACACAGAATACGAGCTGGGATGACCCCCGACGTTGGCCGACCCCGGGGTTCGAACCCAGGACCTCCTTGCTGTGAGGCGGCAGTGCTAAGCCCTGGGCCACGTGCCGCCCATTTCATCCAGTCCCCAGTCTTTGTCTTTGTTTGCTGCTTTCAGCAGTTTGCGGTAAACAAGGTTCACCTGTGACTGTGACAGAGACCCCGGTCACAACACGGCTCTGCATGACACCAGAGGAATTGTGGGTACCCCACCCCCACCCCCACCCCCACCCCCCCCCCCGATGTCCACGTTTCTCCAACAGCGAACCGATTAGCACCATTCCACCCAGACTAAACGCTTGGTGGTGGAGCATGTGCACGTGAACGGGCCTGGACAACGACGTGCACACACACACACACACACACACACACGCAGGAATGCACGTGCACACAATACAAACACACACCCGTACAGAAATCCACAAGCACGCACGAGGAGAACAACAAGTCTCTTCTCACAACACACACACACACACACACACACACACACAGACACACACACAGACAGAGTTGAATGTCCTGGCTGCTGAGCTGTGGATCAGCGGGGGATCAGCGGGGTAAACAGGGCAGGAATTCTCATTATGGTGGCGGCACACTGGGCAGACGGGCTCTGGTCAGCCGGTAATACAACAATAACACACAGGGCATCTACACCACTTATGGCCCATTAAAGGGCTCGGCGGGGAGCCATTACGAGTTTAGTGTTGTCTGTCTGTCTGGCTGTCTGTCCGTCTGTCTGTCTGTCTGTCTGTCTGTCTGTCTGTCTGGCTGGCTGTCTGTCCGTCTGTCTGTCTGTCTGTCTGTCTGTCTGTCTGTCTGTCTGTCTGTCTGTCTGTCTGTCTTTCTGTCTCTGCATCACTCTGTCTTTGGCTGTCCGTGTCTGTCTTGCTGTCTGTGTGTGTGTGTCTGTCTCTGTGTGTCTGTCTCTGTGTGTCTGTGTGTGTCTGTCTCTGTCTGTGTGTCTGTCTCTGCATCACTCTGTCTTTGGCTGTCCGTGTCTGTCTTGCTGTGTGTGTGTGTGTGTGTGTGTGTGTGTGTGTGTGTGTGTGTGTGTGTGTGTGTGTGTCTGTGTGTCTCTGTGTGTCTGTGTGTGTCTGTGTCTGTCTGTGTCTGTCTCTGTGTGTCTGTGTGTCTGTCTGTGTGTCTGTCTCTGCATCACTCTGTCTTTGGCTGTCCGTGTCTGTCTTGCTGTGTCTGTGTGTGTGTGTCTGTCTCTGTGTGTCTGTGTGTGTGTGTGTGTGTGTGTGTGTGTCTGTGTCTGTCTCTGTCTGTGTCTGTTTCTCTGTCTGTGTCTGTCTCTCTGTCTCTGTCTGTCTGCCAGTCTGTCTGTGTGTCTGTCTGTGTCTGTCTGTCTGTCTCTGTCTGTGTGTCTGTCTCTCTGTCTCTGTCTGTCTGCCAGTCTGTCTGTGTGTCTGTCTCTCTGTCTCTGTGTCTGCCAGTCTGTCTGTGTGTCTGTCTCTCTGTCTCTGTGTCTGCCAGTCTGTCTGTGTGTCTGTCTCTCTGTCTGTGTCTGTCTCTCTGTCTGTGTGTCTGCCAGTCTGTCTCTCTGTCTGTCTCTCTGTCTGTGTGTCTGCCAGTCTGTCTGTGTGTCTGTCTCTCTGTCTGTGTCTGTCTCTCTGTCTGTGTGTCTGTCTCTCTGTCTGTGTGTCTGTCTCTCTGTCTGTGTCTGTCTCTCTGTCTGTGTCTGTCTCTCTGTCTGTGTGTCTGCCAGTCTGTCTGTGTGTCTGTCTCTCTGTCTGTGTCTGTCTCTCTGTCTGTGTGTCTGCCAGTCTGTCTGTGTGTCTGTCTCTCTGTCTGTGTCTGTCTCTCTGTCTGTGTCTGTCTCTCTGTCTGTGTGTCTGCCAGTCTGTCTGTGTGTCTGTCTCTCTGTCTGTGTCTGTCTCTCTGTCTGTGTGTCTGTCTCTCTGTCTCTGTCTGTCTGCCAGTCTGTCTGTGTGTCTGTCTCTCTGTCTCTGTGTCTGCCAGTCTGTCTGTGTGTCTGTCTCTCTGTCTCTGTGTCTGCCAGTCTGTCTGTGTGTCTGTCTCTCTGTCTCTGTCTGTCTCTCTGTCTGTGTGTCTGCCAGTCTGTCTGTGTGTCTGTCTCTCTGTCTCTGTCTGTCCCTGTGTCTGTGTAGTATGTATATTAAAGTGTGTTCAGATGTTGGCCTCAGCACCACCAGTCTGTCTGCCCTCCACCACCTGCTCCACCTCCTATGACTCTGGTGCGGAGTCCTTTGAGAGGAGAAGAGCGCCCCCACTCCCCCGCTGGTTGTGCTGCAGCACCACCTCTCCACCCCATTCTCTCCTGCAGTCAGACTCGTTAAAACCGTCGTTGTGAGTCTCCTGCACCAGCGTCTCGTCCGTTCCTGTGAGTCCCACCAGCTCGTCAGTAGACACCTTTCTGCTGCGTCTCTCGCCCCGTATGAGGGAGCCGGCTTGTACAGCCGAGGACCCGTACCGGGTACTGGTCCACACACTGCCGAGGTCCCCACACTGCACTGTCTGTCCCGTAGCTGTGGTGCAGTCTGGCTCAGGTTTAATCACCGTTTTAAATGAGCAGTAGCAAGCCCAGGAAACATCCATTCTGTCTGTAGGGACCTCGGCTCACAATACCAAAGCCTCAGCCTCGTGCCTACCCACAATCCCCCCTGCTAACCCCCGAACCCGCTGTCTTAAAGGGGCCGTCTCTGGTCCACATGGTGAATTTGTAACCTGCAAGTAGGTCACTACACACGCCCCCCCCCCCCCCCCCAGAATTCACCATGACAACAAGAAAAAATCAACATGGCGGGGGACGAATAATGCGGCCAAAACGGCTCCTCTTGAAGGGTGTAGGGGCAGGGGGGCGTCCACGCCGAGGGGGCTGGGCCAGTTGAACCAGCCTGTCCGAGTCCAGGTGAGCCGGTCTGAGGCGGTCCACCGAAACCCGCTCCGGCTTACCGCCGACATCCGCCACAAAGGTCTTAGCCCCCGCCGCCGGGAAACAGAAGGGGCCACCGCAGGGGGCTACGGTGGGCATCGTGCCGGATGGAGACCTACCCGGCCTCCCTCCTGAGGGAGGCGGTGCCACGAAGTTGGGACTGGAATGAAAACTACGGGTCCCGGGGGAGTTTCTCCCGGACGGCGCGGCGCCCTGGGCTGCTGCTCGCCAACGGGCTGTGGTGCAGGACGACCCCGGCGTTTTCACTCCCCAATGACCTGCAGTCAGCCGGGTACGTCTTGATCCAGCACGATGCCCACCGTACCCCCTGCAGCCCCCCTACGACGGCCCCTCCGTGTCCTGGCGGCGGGGGCTAGGAACTTTGTGGTGCACGTGGGTGGTAAACCGGAGCGGGTTTCGGTGGACCACCTCAAGCCGGCTCACCTGGACCTGGACGGGCCGGTTCAACTGGCCCAGCCCCCTCAGCGTGGACGCCCCCCTGCTTTTTCTTGTTGTCATGGTGAATTTCTTTTGGGGGGGGGGGCGTGTGTAGTGACCTACTTGCAGGTTACACGTTCACCATGTGGACCAAAGATGGTCCCTTTAAGACAGTGGGTTGGGGGGTCAGCAGGTGGATTGTGGGTAGACACAAGGCTGAGGTTTTGATATTGTGAACTGCTCACTCGAAGTGAGTTGGAGGGACTAAACGACCCCACGGCTGGGTGGTGAATCCGTCTCGTCTCCTCCCTTACATCCTCCTCCACTACTACTCTGCTCCTGCTCCTGCTCCTGTTAGGGGTCGCCATAGTTTTTTCGAACCTATCAGTTATGATTTCACTTTACTCAGCGGCTTGGTTGTGTAGATGTAGGACACGGGGCCGCTAGGCTTCACATCCTGTCTCTCTGTCTCTTCCTGTCTCTCTCTCCATGTGTCGTTTCAGATTTCAGGTTGTGTAGATGTAGGACACGGGGCCTGTCTCTCTGTCTCTTCCTGTCTCTCTTGTCATGTGTCGTTTCAGATTTCAGGTTGTGTAGATGTAGGACACAGGGCCGCCACTCGGCTTTACATCCTGTCTCTCTGTCTCTTCCTGTCTCTCTCTCCATGTGTCGTTTCAGATTTCAGGTTGTGTAGATGTAGGACACGGGGCCTGTCTCTCTGTCTCTTCCTGTCTCTCTCGTCATGTGTCGTTTCAGATTTCAGGTTGTGTAGATGTAGCACATGGGGCCGCTCGGCTTTACATCCTGTCTCTCTGTCTCTTCCTGTCTCTCTCTCCATGTGTCTGTGTCGTTTCAGATTTCAGGTTGTGTAGATGTAGGACACGGGGCCTGTCTCTCTGTCTCTTCCTGTCTCTCTCTCGTCATGTGTCGTTTCAGATTTCAGGTTGTGTAGATGTAGGACACGGGGCCTGTCTCTCTGTCTCTTCCTGTCTGTCCATGTGTCGTTTCAGATTTCAGGTTGTGTAGATGTAGGACACAGGGCCGCTCGGCTTTACATCCTGTCTCTCTGTCTCTTCCTGTCTCTCTCTCGTCATGTGTCGTTTCAGATTTCAGGTTGTGTAGATGTAGGACACGGGGCCTGTCTCTCTGTCTCTTCCTGTCTCTCTCTCCATGTGTCGTTTCAGATTTCAGGTTGTGTAGATGTAGGACACAGGGCCGCCGCTCGGCTTCACATCCTGTCTCTCTGTCTCTTCCTGTCTCTCTCTCCATGTGTCGTTTCAGATTTCAGGTTGTGTAGATGTAGGACACAGGGCCACTCAGCTTCACATCCTGTCTCTCTGTCTCTTCCTGTCTCTCTCTCCATGTGTCGTTTCAGATTTCAGGTTGTGTAGATGTAGGACACGGGGCCTGTCTCTCTGTCTCTTCCTGTCTCTCTTGTCATGTGTCGTTTCAGATTTCAGGTTGTGTAGATGTAGGACACAGGGCTGCCACTCGGCTTTACATCCTGTCTCTCTGTCTCTTCCTGTCTCTCTCTCCATGTGTCGTTTCAGATTTCAGGTTGTGTAGATGTAGGACACGGGGCCTGTCTCTCTGTCTCTTCCTGTCTCTCTCGTCATGTGTCGTTTCAGATTTCAGGTTGTGTAGATGTAGGACACGGGGCCTGTCTCTCTGTCTCTTCCTGTCTCTCTCGTCATGTGTCGTTTCAGATTTCAGGTTGTGTAGATGTAGGACATGGGGCCGCTCGGCTTTACATCCTGTCTCTCTGTCTCTTCCTGTCTCTCTCTCCATGTGTCGTTTCAGATTTCAGGTTGTGTAGATGTAGGACACAGGGCCGCCACTCGGCTTTACATCCTGTCTCTCTGTCTCTTCCTGTCTCTCTCTCGTCATGTGTCGTTTCAGATTTCAGGTTGTGTAGATGTAGGACACGGGGCCTGTCTCTCTGTCTCTTCCTGTCTGTCCATGTGTCGTTTCAGATTTCAGGTTGTGTAGATGTAGGACACGGGGCCGCTCGGCTTCACATCCTGTCTCTCTGTCTCTTCCTGTCTCTCTCTCCATGTGTCGTTTCAGATTTCAGGTTGTGTAGATGTAGGACACGGGGCCTGTCTCTCTGTCTCTTCCTGTCTCTCTTGTCATGTTTCGTTTCAGATTTCAGGTTGTGTAGATGTAGGACACAGGGCCGCCACTCGGCTTTACATCCTGTCTCTCTGTCTCTTCCTGTCTCTCTCTCCATGTGTCGTTTCAGATTTCAGGTTGTGTAGATGTAGGACACGGGGCCTGTCTCTCTGTCTCTTCCTGTCTCTCTTGTCATGTGTCGTTTCAGATTTCAGGTTGTGTAGATGTAGGACACAGGGCCGCCACTCGGCTTTACATCCTGTCTCTCTGTCTCTTCCTGTCTCTCTCTCCATGTGTCGTTTCAGATTTCAGGTTGTGTAGATGTAGGACACGGGGCCTGTCTCTCTGTCTCTTCCTGTCTCTCTCGTCATGTGTCGTTTCAGATTTCAGGTTGTGTAGATGTAGGACATGGGGCCGCTCGGCTTTACATCCTGTCTCTCTGTCTCTTCCTGTCTCTCTCTCCATGTGTCGTTTCAGATTTCAGGTTGTGTAGATGTAGGACACAGGGCCGCCACTCGGCTTTACATCCTGTCTCTCTGTCTCTTCCTGTCTCTCTCTCGTCATGTGTCGTTTCAGATTTCAGGTTGTGTAGATGTAGGACACGGGGCCTGTCTCTCTGTCTCTTCCTGTCTGTCCATGTGTCGTTTCAGATTTCAGGTTGTGTAGATGTAGGACACGGGGCCGCTCGGCTTCACATCCTGTCTCTCTGTCTCTTCCTGTCTCTCTCTCCATGTGTCGTTTCAGATTTCAGGTTGTGTAGATGTAGGACACGGGGCCTGTCTCTCTGTCTCTTCCTGTCTCTCTTGTCATGTGTCGTTTCAGATTTCAGGTTGTGTAGATGTAGGACACAGGGCCGCCACTCGGCTTTACATCCTGTCTCTCTGTCTCTTCCTGTCTCTCTCTCCATGTGTCGTTTCAGATTTCAGGTTGTGTAGATGTAGGACACGGGGCCTGTCTCTCTGTCTCTTCCTGTCTCTCTCGTCATGTGTCGTTTCAGATTTCAGGTTGTGTAGATGTAGGACACAGGGCCGCTCGGCTTTACATCCTGTCTCTCTGTCTCTTCCTGTCTCTCTCTCGTCATGTGTCGTTTCAGATTTCAGGTTGTGTAGATGTAGGACACGGGGCCTGTCTCTCTGTCTCTTCCTGTCTCTCTCTCCATGTGTCGTTTCAGATTTCAGGTTGTGTAGATGTAGGACACAGGGCCGCCGCTCGGCTTCACATCCTGTCTCTCTGTCTCTTCCTGTCTCTCTCTCCATGTGTCGTTTCAGATTTCAGGTTGTGTAGATGTAGGACACGGGGCCTGTCTCTCTGTCTCTTCCTGTCTCTCTCGTCATGTGTCGTTTCAGATTTCAGGTTGTGTAGATGTAGGACACGGGGCTGCTCGGCTTCACATCCTGTCTCTCTGTCTCTTCCTGTCTCTCTCTCCATGTGTCGTTTCAGATTTCAGGTTGTGTAGATGTAGGACACGGGGCCGCCGCTCGGCTTTACATCCTGTCTCTCTGTCTCTTCCTGTCTCTCTCTCCATGTGTCGTTTCAGATTTCAGGTTGTGTAGATGTAGGACACGGGGCCACCGCTCGGCTTCACATCCTGTCTCTCTGTCTCTTCCTGTCTCTCTCTCCATGTGTCGTTTCAGATTTCAGGATGTGTAGATGTAGGACACGGGGCCGCTCGGCTTTACATCCTGTCTCTCTGTCCCTTCCTGTCTCTCTCTCCATGTGTCGTTTCAGATTTCAGGCTGTGTAGATGTAGGACACGGGGCCTGTCTCTCTGTCTCTTCCTGTCTCTCTGTCTCTTCCTGTCTCTCTCTCCATGTGTCGTTTCAGATTTCAGGTTGTGTAGATGTAGGACACGGGGCCGCTCGGCTTTACATCCTGTCTCTCTGTCCCTTCCTGTCTCTCTCTCCATGTGTCGTTTCAGATTTCAGGCTGTGTAGATGTAGGACACAGGGCCGCCACTTGGCTTTACATCCTGTCTCTCTGTCTCTTCCTGTCTCTCTCTCGTCATGTGTCGTTTCAGATTTCGAGTTGTGTAGATGTAGGACACGGGGCCTGTCTCTCTGTCTCTTCCTGTCTCTCCATGTGTCGTTTCAGATTTCAGGTTGTGTAGATGTAGGACACGGGGCCGCTCGGCTTTACATCCTGTCTCTCTGTCTCTTCCTGTCTCTCTCTCCATGTGTCGTTTCAGATTTCAGGTTGTGTAGATGTAGGACACGGGGCCGCTCGGCTTTACATCCTGTCTCTCTGTCCCTTCCTGTCTCTCTCTCGTCATGTGTCGTTTCAGATTTCAGGCTGTGTAGATGTAGGACACGGGGCCTGTCTCTCTGTCTCTTCCTGTCTCTCTGTCTCTTCCTGTCTCTCTTGTCATGTGTCGTTTCAGATTTCAGGTTGTGTAGATGTAGGACACGGGGCTGCTCGGCTACACATCCTGTCTCTCTGTCTCTTCCTGTCTCTCTCGTCATGTGTCGTTTCAGATTTCAGGTTGTGTAGATGTAGGACACGGGGCCGCTCGGCTTCACATCCTGTCTCTCTGTCTCTTCCTGTCTCTCTCTCCATGTGTCGTTTCAGATTTCAGGATGTGTAGATGTAGGACACGGGGCCGCTCGGCTTTACATCCTGTCTCTCTGTCCCTTCCTGTCTCTCTCTCCATGTGTCGTTTCAGATTTCAGGCTGTGTAGATGTAGGACACGGGGCCTGTCTCTCTGTCTCTTCCTGTCTCTCTGTCTCTTCCTGTCTCTCTCTCCATGTGTCGTTTCAGATTTCAGGTTGTGTAGATGTAGGACACGGGGCCGCTCGGCTTTACATCCTGTCTCTCTGTCCCTTCCTGTCTCTCTCTCCATGTGTCGTTTCAGATTTCAGGCTGTGTAGATGTAGGACACAGGGCCGCCACTTGGCTTTACATCCTGTCTCTCTGTCTCTTCCTGTCTCTCTCTCGTCATGTGTCGTTTCAGATTTCAGGTTGTGTAGATGTAGGACACGGGGCCACCGCTCGGCTTCACATCCTGTCTCTCTGTCTCTTCCTGTCTCTCTCTCCATGTGTCGTTTCAGATTTCAGGATGTGTAGATGTAGGACACGGGGCCGCTCGGCTTTACATCCTGTCTCTCTGTCCCTTCCTGTCTCTCTCTCCATGTGTCGTTTCAGATTTCAGGCTGTGTAGATGTAGGACACGGGGCCTGTCTCTCTGTCTCTTCCTGTCTCTCTGTCTCTTCCTGTCTCTCTCTCCATGTGTCGTTTCAGATTTCAGGTTGTGTAGATGTAGGACACGGGGCCGCTCGGCTTTACATCCTGTCTCTCTGTCCCTTCCTGTCTCTCTCTCCATGTGTCGTTTCAGATTTCAGGCTGTGTAGATGTAGGACACAGGGCCGCCACTTGGCTTTACATCCTGTCTCTCTGTCTCTTCCTGTCTCTCTCTCGTCATGTGTCGTTTCAGATTTCGAGTTGTGTAGATGTAGGACACGGGGCCTGTCTCTCTGTCTCTTCCTGTCTCTCCATGTGTCGTTTCAGATTTCAGGTTGTGTAGATGTAGGACACGGGGCCGCTCGGCTTTACATCCTGTCTCTCTGTCTCTTCCTGTCTCTCTCTCCATGTGTCGTTTCAGATTTCAGGTTGTGTAGATGTAGGACACGGGGCCGCTCGGCTTTACATCCTGTCTCTCTGTCCCTTCCTGTCTCTCTCTCGTCATGTGTCGTTTCAGATTTCAGGCTGTGTAGATGTAGGACACGGGGCCTGTCTCTCTGTCTCTTCCTGTCTCTCTGTCTCTTCCTGTCTCTCTTGTCATGTGTCGTTTCAGATTTCAGGTTGTGTAGATGTAGGACACGGGGCTGCTCGGCTACACATCCTGTCTCTCTGTCTCTTCCTGTCTCTCTCGTCATGTGTCGTTTCAGATTTCAGGTTGTGTAGATGTAGGACACGGGGCCGCTCGGCTTCACATCCTGTCTCTCTGTCTCTTCCTGTCTCTCTCTCCGTGTGTCGTTTCAGATTTCAGGTTGTGTAGATGTAGGACACGGGGCCGCCACTCAGCTTTACATCCTGTCTCTCTGTCTCTTCCTGTCTCTCTGTCTCTTCCTGTCTCTCTGTCCCTTCCTGTCTCTCTCTCCATGTGTCGTTTCAGATTTCGGGGGCCTCGGTCGAAGAGACGCTGGTGGGGGAGGTGATTGTGTCTGTGCTCAAGGTGACCGTCAGTAAGCCGGCCCTGTACACCTGTCTGGCCTCCAACAGGCACAGTGCCGGGGACAACACGGTCAAAGCCACGGCGAGGGTCACGGTGGAAGGTAGGCTCCGTCTGTCCCCAGACGAACCGCCGAGGCGGCGCTTCTCCACGGTGTCTTGTGTTCCCCAGGCAGAGGAGGCCTCTGCTGGCATGTGCGCGTCGCCTAAACAAGCTGTGAGGGTTTTGTTGTTGTTGTGTGTTAACAAACAGACGTGATCCCAGCAGTACACATAGCAGAGATAAGACATGGACGTAGAGGACATAACGACAGACAGAGGACTGTATTCTGAACGGGTCCATATACACTCACCGGCCACTTTATTAGGCACACCTGTCCAACTGCTCGTTAACGCAAATTTCTAATCAGCCAATCACATGGCAGCAACTCAATGCATTTAGGCATGTAGACATGGTCAAGACGATCTGCTGCAGTTCAAACCGAGCATCAGAATGGGGAAGAAAGGGGATTTAAGTGACTTTGAACGTGGCATGGTTGTTGGTGCCAGACGGGCTGGTCTGAGTATTTCAGAAACTGCTGATCTACTGGGATTTTCACGCACAACCATCTCTAGGGTTTACAGAGAATGGTCCGAAAAAGAGAAAATATCCAGTGAGCGGCAGTTCTGTGGGCGAAAATGCCTTGTTGATGCCAGAGGTCAGAGGAGAATGGCCAGACTGGTTGGAGCTGATAGAAAGGCAACAGTAACTCAAATAACCACTCATTACAACCGAGGTATGCAGAAGAGCATCTCTGGACCCACAACACGTCGAACCTTGAGGCAGATGGGCTACAGCAGCAGAAGACCACACCGGGTGCCACTCCTGTCAGCTAAGAACAGGAAACTGAGGCTACAATTCGCACAGGCTCACCAAAATTGGACAATAGAAGATTGGAAAAACGTTGCCTGGTCTGATGAGTCTCGATTTCTGCTGCGACATTCGGATGGTAGGGTCAGAATTTGGCGTCAACAACATGAAAGCATGGATCCATCCTGCCTTGTATCAACGGTTCAGGCTGGTGGTGGTGGTGTAATGGTGTGGGGGATATTTTCTTGGCACACTTTGGGCCCCTTAGTACCAATTGAGCATCGTGTCAACGCCACAGCCTACCTGAGTATTGTTGCTGACCATGTCCATCCCTTTATGACCACAGTGTTCCCATCTTCTGATGGCTACTTCCAGCAGGATAACGCGCCATGTCATAAAGCTCGAATCATCTCAGACTGGTTTCTTGAACATGACAATGAGTTCACTGTACTCAAATGGCCTCAACAGTCACCAGATCTCAATCCAATAGAGCACCTTTGGGATGTGGTGGACCGGGAGATTCGCATCATGGATGTGCAGCTGACAAATCTGCAGCAACTGCGTGATGCTATCATGTTAATATGGACCAGACTCTCTGAGGAATGTTTCCAGTACCTTGTGGAATCTATGCCACGAAGGATTAAGGCAGTTCTGAAGGCAAAAGGGGGTCCAACCCGGTACTAGCAAGGTGTACCTAATAAAGTGGCCAGTGAGTGTATGAAGGACAACAGGTGTAATGCGTTCAGGTTGGGGTTAGGAGGTGGTGGTGGTGGTTGAGGTCAGTAAGAGAATGAAGACGATACCGAGTACTGGTAAGTTGTGGAGGCCAAAAGCCGATGTGTTGACAGCCTGTTGTCGAGTTCATGTCGGACCGGTGTTAGGCTTTGTGGTGTGTGTGTGTGTGTGTGTGTGTCTGTGTGTGTGTAACTAACCATAACTAACCTTATGGCATGCTTTTCTTACCAACCGAGTGGGTTTTATGGCGTCTGGCGTGCTCCTCTCGCCTCAGAAAAGTGGTCTGACTCCTCAGTGCTCGTCTTCTGTGTTTGTGTTGTTGGAGTGAGAGTTGTGTTGTGCTTCGGGAGAGTGAAGGAGGCTGTGTCGGAAGCGCGCATGTTGCACAGCGGGCTTTTTTTAATCGGCTGGCCGATAAAAATATGCCGATAACGATAATATGAAAAACTATGAATATCTAAGCCGATAACTAGCCATACCGATAATCGGTTGATCCCTGGTGTGTGTGTGTGTGGGGGGGGGGGGGGTAAAGTTCCAATTAACATATTGTAACGATCACGGATGAATAGGCTCGGTAGCTCTTGGCTAACGGGTCGGACCCTTTAGTCGACTGGTTAACATAGTCGCCCGTGGTGCGGGAGCCACGGGTTTGCGTCCAAGCTGTGACGGTCCGGCCGGGCTGCCGGCGGTCCCGTGACGGTCCGGCCCCCCGAATTCGCTACATTGCCCCCTTCCTTCGAGGACGCGAACCTGAGGCTCCTGCATCGCAAGCGACATCGCTAACCGCTCGACTAAAGGGTCCGACCCGTTAGCTAAGGGCGGCCGAGCCTACTCATCCATGATGGTTACAATATAGACTGAAGGCTCGGTCGCTACCAAAATACAAACCACCGGACCGGAAGTTGGTGTCACTCCCACATTCAAGATTCAAGGTTCAGTACTTTATTGCCACACAACCTAGTTGTTAGGAATTTGCCTGTGTGCTCATGACAGGACAACAAACAGTCACAGCATAACACACAAGAAAAACAACACAACACGTAACGCCCACCATGTAAGGCAATATGTACATCCCTGGATGTAAGAGCCAGTGCAAAATAAGAATATTCAGAATACAGTAAGATACAATAAGATACAGTAAGATACAGTAAAATACACTAAGATAAAGTAAAATAAAAGAAGATACAGTAAGATATAGTAAGATACAGTAAGATACAGTAAAATACAGTAAGATACAATAAGATACAATAAGATACAGTAGGATACAGTAAAATACAGTAAGATACAGTAAGGTACAGTAAGATACAGTAAGATAAAAGAAGATACATTAAGATACAATAAGATACAGCAAGGTACAGTAAAATACAGTAAGGTACAGTATGATATAGTAAGATACAGTAAAATATAGTAAGATACAGTATGATATAGTAAGGTACAGTAAAATATAGTAAGATACAGTATGATACAGCAAGGTACAGTAAAATACAGTAAGATACAGTATGATATAGTAAGATACAGTAAAATATAGTAAGATACAGTATGATATAGTAAGATACAGTAAAATATAGTAAGATACAGTAAAATATAGTAAGATACAGTAAATTACTGTAAAATACAGTAAGATACAGTAAAATATAGTAAAATATAGTAAAGTATAGTAAGCTATAGTAAGATACAGTAAAATATAGTAAGGTACAGTAAAATATAGTAAGATACAGTAAATTACTGTAAAATACAGTAAGATACAGTAAAATATAGTAAAATATAGTAAAGTATAGTAAGATATAGTAAGCTATAGTAAGATACAGTAAAATATAGTAAGGTACAGTAAATTACTGTAAAATACAGTAAGATACAGTAAAATACAGTAAGATACAGTAAAATACAGTAAGATACAGTAAAATATAATAAGGTACAGTAAAGTATAGTAAGATATAGTAAGATACAGTAGTGGTTAGTACTGATGCAAAGTTGGGGAGCCGTTTAGTGATTGGAGGGTTTTACGGGAAGTGCTGTTGAGGAAAGGGGGTGTCCTGGTGTTGATGGGTCTGAGTCTTTTCTCTGAGGGGAGACTCGTTAAGAGGGGGATGGGCAGGGGTGTGTGGAGTCCTGTGGTGTTTTAGTGGGTCTCGTAGATGTCAGAGATGGGGGCGAGTTTGCGGCCGATGGTGTTTGAGGCAGAACAGCTGCTGAGCCGTGGAGTTGTCATACCACACATGGAGAAACGGTGAGGCGACAACAACTAAATCTGAGTTTCTCATGTACGTGGCTGTTCACATCTCTAATGGCCGTAAAGTTTGGAGGAAAACACACACATGTTCTCAATTACCATTGGATGAGAAAGACACAAAATGATTATTTTACATCTATAACTCGGACTCTTCAGTTATGTCGGTGAATATGTACCTCCATTTGTCAAGGCAAATAAATCACGGATTGGACCGTTAACATACACTCACCGGCCACTTTATTAGGCACACCCGTCCAACTGCTCGTTAACGCAAATGTCTAATCAGCCAATCACATGGCAGCAACTCAACGCATTTAGGCATGTAGACGTGGTCAAGACGATCTGCTGCAGTTCAAACCGAGCATCAGAATGGGGAAGAAAGGTGATTTAAGTGACTTTGAACGTGGCATGGTTGTTGGTGCCAGACGGGCTGGTCTGAGTATTTCAGAAACTGCTGATCTACTGGGATTTTCAGCCTTTTTCGGCCGAAAAAGAGAAAATATCCAGTGAGCGGCAGTTCTGTGGACCAAACTCTCTGAGGAATGTTTCCAGTACCTTGTTGAATCTATGCCACGAAGGATTAAGGCAGTTCTGAAGGCAAAAGGGGGTCCAACCCGGTACTAGCAAGGTGTACCTAATAAAGTGGCCAGTAAGTGTATATTACTGATTGTTTACTAAACATCCTATTTCCGCTAGTTAAAGTGACCGTTGCTGATATCAGATATTTCCAGTTTCACTTCTTAAAATACTAATTATCGGTATCAGAATTCAGTTCTTGATATAAAAAATTCAATTCGTAACATCAGAAAAATCACATTTTATCCATCCATTATCCAAGCCGCTTATTTTAGAAATCAAATTAAAAATACAAAGAGTAATAACTGACCGTGATTATGGCTGCACGTGTCCTGTCAACAGTTCTACAGGCGTTGTAGAACCTGATAATGTAATAAATCCCCGATAATGTAATAACCCTGATAATGTAATAACCCTGATAATGTAATAAATCTCCCCCCCGATAATGTAATAAATCCCCCCGATAATGTAATAAATCCCCCGATAATGTAATAACCATGATAATGTAATAAAAAAATGCACTTGAGGCCATTGAAAATGCAATAAAACCTGATAATGTAATAACTTCCTGATAATGTAATAAACTTTTGACCGATAATGTAATAAAGCATTGCATTAACAGGAGGTTATTACATGATCAGGTTAGCCTTCATTTTGCAGGTCCCGATAATGTAATAATTCCCCAATATTGTAATAATTTAACAGCAGACCACCTATTAATGGGTTCAAGTGGTGATACTGTGTTGGCAACTCTAGCTCCAGAGCTCTAGCGCCACCAACAGGTCAAAGTTGGACATGCAAATGCACTTTATTACATTATCAGGAAGTTATTACATTATCAGGTTTTATTGCATTTTCAATGGACTCAAGAGCAGACTTTTTTTTTTTTTTTTATATAAATTTATTTCTGATTTTTCCCTTTTTTTTTCTCCCAATTTAGTGTCCAATTGATCCCTATTTTAATTCAAACACCCACCCTCGTATTGCATGCGTTCGCCAACTGCATCTCTCCGGCCGGCAGTCTCGAAGGAAAGCGCCTCCCCACTTTCGTGACAAGGCGAATCCAAGCCGAACCACTGTTTTTCCGACACACACAGAGACGCATTCACATGACGAACACAAGCCGACTCCGCCCCCCTCCCGCAGACAGCGTTGCCAATGATTGCTGCTTCATCGAGTCCGGCCATAGTCGGATCTGACGAGACCGGGGCGCGAACCCCAGTCCCCAGTGGGCAACTTCATCGACACCAAGCCGATGCTTAGACCGCTACGCCACCGCGGACTTGACTTTTATTACATTATCGGGGTTATTACATTATCAGGTTCTACAGGCGTCTCTTTTACAATGGTGCTCTATGGCGCAAATGCTTTGGGGATTTTTTTCGCTGCAATACCGCGAGTGACCACTGGGAAAAAATTGGCTGCAAGGCTGAGCGGCGGCGCCGCATCCCCTTCTACTGTAATGCATCCTCGCGACAGAGCAGCTCTTCTTCCTCATCCGCGGACAGCGCCACGCTGTCTACAGCCTGTCACTTCCGGTGGAGAAGGAAAACGACGCACACAGCTTGTGGGGAAATGCAGGCCTTGGGTGTGCGTTGGTACGACTGGACTATGAAAGGACGGTGAAAAGGTGTGGTCCGTCCGCACAGTGTGCGCGCCCTGTGCTTCTAGAACTCTGAGGAATTCCTCTGAGGCCGGTGTGCGAGAGGCAGGTGAGGCTCTGTGTTGTGTTACGTTAGCTGTTGGCTAGTTGTCTTCTGTGTCCTGTGTAGATTCAGCTGTTTTGCCACCCACTTGTTTGTCTCACACACACACACGCACACGCACACGCACACACACACACATGCACGCACACACACACACACACACACACACGTACACACACACACACACACACACATGCAGTAGTCCTGGGCTCCTGCATGGTGTGGCTGGTCACCAGTGGAGCCTTACTGGTGACAGGAGAACATGGTCGGCGTGTCTCTCCTCGTACCTGGACTGACCTCTACCTGTGTGTCTCTCTCCATCTTTCTCCTCCTCCTCCTCCTCCTCCTGATCCCACCGGGCACCTCTGGGTCCTGTCGCTTCCCCGTAGAGTGGAGGTAAGACGGATTATCTGTTTACTTCTCTCACTTCCTTAACTTCCTTTCTTTTCAGTGACCCCGTTTCCTCTCTGTTTTTAATCTCTCCACCTACTTTCCTTCACCTTCCTCTGTCCTCTCTCCCTCCTCTTCTGTCTGCTCCCCTTCATCTTTTCTGTCGCTTTCCTCCCATTTGTTCCTCGCTTTATTCTCTTGTCCTCCATTCATGTTGAGCTCCTCTCGTACTCCTTCCTGAGCTGAAACAGATCATAATATTTTATTTACATCTTCCTGTCGGGCGAGGCAGCCGGTCGGTCTTCTTCAGAGAGGACAGTAGCCGTCCCATCTGTCCTCCATGAGTCCACATCAGACAGCGCTCCAGGTCTCATTTGGAGGACAGAGCTGTGTAACTCTCGCAGGCTTTATGTGCTTGCTGAGGACGGCTAGCCCTCTGTGTGGCGCTGTCCTTATCATGCTGCTCATATTCCACCATCCGTCCCTGCGACACAATGTGATGTGTGGATTTGTCCCACGCTGTGTCTGATATGGAGGCTATTTAACATCACATCAGAATGAGCAGGAAGGAAACTACAGAAAAGCCTCTATTTTACTCTTATATTTCTCAGTAACTATACCACTCATCACACTTCAGTTACATATGTTTTACTCCTATAGTACTTGGTTGGTTCTGTGTAATGAACGGCCTATAATTTAAACGATTACTTGTATATTTTATCTAATTAACTTTCTTCATTTGATTTCATTTGATTTATTTTTTGTTGGTAAGTTAAGTGCGTTTTAGAGCTTGCTGCTGTGGCAACATGGTGCTGTTCTGTCAGTAAACCTGTCGCCATGCCAACAGAGCTGTTCTTTCTGTCAGTAAACCTGTCGCCATGCCAACAGCTGTTCTCTCTGTCGGTAAACCTGTCGCCATGCCAACAGAGCTGTTCTCTCTGTCGGTAAACCTGTCGCCATGCCAACAGAGCTGTTCTCTCTGTCGGTAAACCTGTTGCCATGCCAACAGAGCTGTTCTCTCTGTCGGCAAACCTGTCGCCATGCCAACAGAGCTGTTCTCTCTGTCAGTAAACCTGTTGCCATGCCAACAGAGCTGTTCGCTGTCGGTAAACCTGTCGCCATGCCAACAGAGCTGTTCTCTCTGTCGGTAAACCTGTCGCCATGCCAACAGAGCTGTTCTCTCTGTCGGTAAACCTGTCGCCATGCCAACAGAGCTGTTCTCTCTGTCGGTAAACCTGTCGCCATGCCAACAGAGCTGTTCGCTGTCGGTAAACCTGTCACCATGCCAACAGAGCTGTTCTCTGTCGGTAAACCTGTCGCCATGCCAACAGAGCTGTTCTCTCTGTCGGTAAACCTGTCGCCATGCCAACAGAGCTGTTCTCTCTGTCAGTAAACCTGTTGCCATGCCAACAGAGCTGTTCTCTCTGTCGGTAAACCTGTCACCATGCCAACAGAGCTATTCTCTCTGTCAGTAAACCTGTCGCCATGCCAACAGAGCTGTTCTGTCAGTCTATCAATAAGGTGTGAGTTATATATGAACTCCGCTGAGCCACAAGGAAATCTGGAGTATGTGGCTACCGAGAGAGAGAGAGAGAGAGAGAGAGAGAAGAAATGAGCGAGAGTGATAAAGAGAGAGAGAGAGAGAGAGAGAGACAGGCAGGTATTAGCGCGGGAAGGGGGGCTGCAGCCACCACTAGGGGGAGCTGCAGCCCCCCCCCAGTAGTGGCAGGTGGCTGTGTAACATCTTAGACCCAACAGTATGCCTAACTTTTCCTAACGTACAAATGCAGAAAAATAAAACAGCTTTATTGTCAACAGTGGGAACGTACATGTTTAATAACAAAGTGAGTAAATCTGCTACACATGCACCTTAGAAACAAAACAATGACGTCATACTGTAGTGACCGGGGGGAGGCGGTCGCTCTGACTGTTGGCGGTTCTGCACTGGGGGAGCGCAATGGCTGATGGGACTGTTAATGTCAGATTTAAAATTGTGTTTTAATGGTGTGGTGTTCATGTTGTGGTTATTATTGTATCGTTGTTTTGGGGGTTCGATTCAGACTAAGTAGGAGACCGTTTACTGACTGACTGACTGTAGGACAGTGACAGGGACTGATGTCGCCACTTGGGACATGTGGGGGGGAGGGGCAACATTCTTTTCCTAGGAGGAATTCGGAAAGTTCCCGCCCTCAGGTGCTAGGATTGGACAGATCTGCCTGTCAGTCAACTTTCCAGATTCATCCTAGGAAAAAACAAAATATTCGCTTACCGTACACACACAGTTAGGTTGGCACAGTTAGCTTGGTTGCAAACGTGGCTAATGACTAACAGATAGCTAGCAAACGTGGCTAGGGTTAGGGTTAGGGTTAGGATTAGGGTAAGGATTAGGGTTGTTGCACGTTTGCATTGGCCTTGACTGACAGGCAGATCTGGCCAATCCTAGCACCTGAGGGCGGGAACTTCCTGGATTCATCCTAGGAAAAAAATATTTGCGTTGGGAGGGGGAGGGGGGCTCGTTACATTGTTGTGAGTTCTGGTCCATTCTGGCCGGTGTGAATAAAAGAGCCCGTCCGGGGTCATGCGGTGTATGGGGCACGGACGTTGGGATTAAAAAGAGATCTTCAGGGCAACCGGGTGGCAGGGCGGTCTATTCCGTTGCCTACCGACGCGGAATCGGTGGTTCGAATCCCTGTGTTACCTCTGGCTTGGTCGGGCGTCCCTACAGACACAAGTGGCCGTGTCTGCGGGTGGGAAGCCGGATGTGGGTATGTTTCCTGGTGGCTGCACTAGCGTCTCCTCTGGTCAGTCGGGGCGCCTGTTCAGGGGGGAAGGGGGAACTGAGGGGAATAGCGTGATCCTCCCATGTGCTACGTCCCCCTGGTGAAACTCCTCACTGTCAGGTGAAAAGAAGAGGCTGGCGACTCCGCATGTATGGGAGGAGGCATGTGGTAGTCTGCAGCCCTCCCCGAGCTCTCTGCCTCTCGACTCGTTCTTCCACGCCAGCTCGCCACAATACTTTTGGTTTTAGTTGGCAGCGCCCTATTGAAAACATCTTCCTGCATGCCTGTCCACACCTGATAGTATCAACATTTTAAAAAATTGCTTCTATGTACCCTATGCATTGCCTTCGTGCACTGCCTGTTGACACCTTATGTCCTACCGGACTTGAACCTAGTTTTTTGGCACTTGTGTTGTGTCCTGACTAGATCCTTGTGCTGTGTTAACTCTCACATGTACGTCGCTGTGGATACAAGTATCTGCTAGATGAAATGGTAACATTTTAACACTCACAGACAGACAGACAGACAGACAGACAGGCAGACAGACAGACAGACAGGCAGGCAGACAGACAGGCAGGCAGACAGACAGGCAGGCAGGCAGACAGGCAGGCAGGCAGGCAGGCAGACAGACAGACAGACAGACAGGCAGACAGACCTACATTCAGGCAGACAGACAGAGACAGGCAGACAGACATACATTCAGGCAGACAGACAGAGACAGGCAGACAGACAGACAGACATACATTCAGGCAGACAGACATAGACAGACAGGCAGTCAGCGAGGCAGACAGACATTGAGACAGACAGACAGGCAGACAGACAGAGACAGGCAGCGAGACAGATGGAGACAGACAGACAGCAAGACAGGCAGGCAGACACAAACAGCGAGACAGGCGGACAGGCGGACAGCAAGACAGGCAGACAAACCGACAGAGCAAGAGATAGACAGGCAGACAGAGAGACAGACAGACAACGAGACAAACAGAGACAGACAGACAGGCAGGCAGTGAGATAGACAGACAGACAGGCGGACAGCGAGACAGACAGGTGGACAGCGAGACAGACAGACAGGCAGACAAACCGACAGAGCAAGCGATAGTCAGGCAGACAGACAAACAAAGAGACAGGCAGACAGACAGAGAGACAGACGGGCAGACAGACAGACAGGCACCATGAGTGATTGTGTGTGTGTGGAAAGCAGAGGCAGCCTCTGCACTGTGCTGCTGGCGGGGAGACAGAAGAGTGCAGCCGGCAGACAGCATCAGGTTTCATGGCGGGTCAGTGTGAACCTGCCGTGACATGGACATGTGGACGGCGTTAAGGCCGTCCTTCACTTCAGCTGAACGGTTTTCCTTTCAGAGCCCATGAATGGTCAGCCAGCTCCTGACCAGCTAGCTCCGGCCTTCACCTCGTGCTAGTGTCATTATAAAAATAAAATAAGATAAAACTTACCACTGGCATGTTCTGATTCCTAACACATGTGGGGGGAGGGGCGGGGGAGTAGATATAGTTTTATGGCTGTATTTCAGATCTAGACGTCATTTAAGCAGTCTGATGTTGTCCATTTCACATCAGAGTTTTGAAGAAAAAAAAGACTGATAACGGACCGTGACATAAAACACACAGGTCGGAGGCGGAGGTGTGTATTAATAGATATCCACAAGCAGGGATATGCTGTATATCCAAAAGTAGCACCAACTGCTGCATGTTACAGGGACGGAGCTGGACAGAGACGGGATGGGAAACAGACAGGTAGAACCAGACTGGTAGAACCACACAGGTAGAGACAAACAGACAGGTAGAACCAAACAGGTAGAACCACACAGGTAGAGACAAACAGACAGGTAGAGACAAACAGACAGGTAGAACCAGACTGGTAGAACCACACAGGTAGAGACAAACAGACAGGTAGAGACAAACAGACAGGTAGAACCACACAGGTAGAACCCAACAGGTAGAGACAAACAGACAGGTAGAACCAGACAGGTGGAACCACACAGGTAGAGACAGACAGACAGGTAGAGACAGACAGGTAGAACCACACAGGTAGAGACAAACAGACAGGTAGAACCAAACAGGTAGAACCACACAGGTAGAGACAAACAGACAGGTAGAGACAGACAGGTAGAACCAAACAGGTAGAACCAGACAGGTAGAACCCAACAGGTAGAGACAAACAGACAGGTAGAACCCACCAGGTAGAACCAGACAGGTAGAGACAAACAGAAAGGTAGAACCAGACAGGTGGAACCACACAGGTAGAGACAAACAGACAGGTAGAGACAGACAGGTAGAACCCAACAGGTAGAGACAAACAGACAGGTAGAACCAAACAGGTAGAACCACACAGGTAGAGACAAACAGACAGGTAGAGACAAACAGACAGGTAGAGACAGACAGGTAGAACCAGACAGGTAGAACCCAACAGGTAGAGACAAACAGACAGGTAGAACCCACCAGGTAGAACCAGACAGGTAGAGACAAACAGAAAGGTAGAACCAGACAGGTGGAACCACACAGGTAGAGACAGACAGGTAGAACCCAACAGGTAGAGACAAACAGACAGGTAGAACCAAACAGGTAGAACCAGACTGGTAGAACCACACAGGTAGAGACAAACAGACAGGTAGAACCAAACAGGTAGAACCAGACAGGTAGAGACAAACAGAAAGGTAGAACTACACAGGTAGAACCAGACAGGTAGAGACAAACAGAAAGGTAGAACCAGACAGGTAGAACCACACAGGTAGAGACAGACAGGTAGAACCAAACAGCTAGAACCACACAGGTAGAGACAAACAGACAGGTAGAAACAAACAGGTTGAAACAGACAGGTAGAACCACACAGGTAGGACCAGACAGGTAGAGACAGACAGGTTGAAACAGACAGGTAGAACCACACAGGTAGGACCAGACAGGTAGAACCACACAGGTAGAACCAGACAGACAGGTAGAACCAGACAGGTAGAACCAGACAGACAGGTAGAACCAGAAAGGTAGAAACAGACAGCCAGGTAGAAACAGACAGACATGTAGAACCAGACAGGTAGGACCAGACAGGTAGAGACAGACAGGTAGAACCACACAGGTAGAACCAGACAGACAGGTAGAACCAGACAGGTAGAAACAGACAGGTAGAAACAGACAGCCAGGTAGAAACAGACAGACATGTAGAACCACACAGGTAGGACCAGACAGGTAGAGACAGACAGGTAGAACCACACAGGTAGAACCAGACAGACAGGTAGAGCCAGACAGGTAGAACCAGACAGACAGGTAGAACCAGACAGGTAGAACCAGACAGACCGGTACAGAGACGGGTTCAGCAGATACATAGATGTCACTCCTGAGCAGTTCGTTAAGTATGTTTCAAATGTTTCAAATATTATGATGTGTGTGTGCGTGTGTTCGTGTTTGTGTGTGTGTGTGTGTGTGTGTGTGTGTGTGTGTGTGTGTGTGTGTGTGTGTGTGTGTGTGTGTGTGTGTCCATTCACGTCCCACAGACTCTACAAGGGCAGTGCGGGTTACTGCAGTGCGTATCGTGGTGACATGTGCCGCGGCGTCCTGCGAGATGACTCGCTGGTCTTCTTTAACTCCTCCCACTCCGACCCCGAGGACACGCAGGAGTTCCTGGTCCAGAGCTGGTGGACCGAGCTGGACGGACTGAGCGTGCTCTGTAGCCCTGCGGCCCGCTCTCTGCTCTGTCACCTCTCCTTTCCGGACTGCAACCCGTCGGGACTGGGACCAGCGCCCAAACCCGTCTGCAGGTAGGGTCCATGTTGCAGACCCGGATATTAACACGGTGGAGTAACACAGGACACGGTGAGAAGAGGAAGAGGAAGTAGAGGAAGCATTGACTTGGCCCTTTTCAAAACAAGTGCTTCATGACTGATCGGTAAACACAGCAGTGAAAGACAACAAGGTAGAAAGAACGGTGAAAGCGGGCCCGAGGCCGGGCCGTGTGTGGGCCCGAGGCCGGGCCGTGTGTGGGCCGTGTGTGGGCCGTGTTGGAGGTGTTGGACCGGTTAGTTGGAGAGGGAGTGAATCGTAATAATATGAATTCTTGGATATTAAATGTCCATCTGCCATGTGCTCAAAGCTCAGGGTTTTCGGTTTTTATTTTTCAAAGCCATCCAGCATGCCGCATTTCGCCACCAGAGGGCACTGTTACATAACCTCACACGAACAGGAACAACTTTTGGATCGTGGAAACACAAAATCCGGGTGAAAATCCGTTTAAACCGAAAACGCCGAGCCTTGAATGTTCTGTACTGGGGTGCGTCCGAGTAGCGTGGTGGGGATCGCTGGTCCGAATCCCCGTGTTGCCTCTGGTTTGGTCGGGCGTCCCTATGGACACAATTGGCCCTGTCTGCGGGCGGGGAGCCGGGTGTGGGTATGTGTCCCAGTCGCTGCACTAGCGCCCCCTCTGGCCCAGAACTCGCTGGAGGGACTACATGTCCAATCTGACCTGGGAACGTCTTTGGCTCCCCCAGAGGAGCTGGAGGGCGTTGCTGAGGAGAGGGACGTCTGGAGTGTCCTACTTAGCTTGCTGCCACCGCGACCCGACCCCGGAGAAGCGGCTGAAGATGGATGGATGAATATTTTATCATAAACATTTAGCATGGCAGAAAAATGGTTGAGACACACTGGAATGATGTATAAAACTACAAGTTTGTGTGAATTTGAATGTGTGTGGCCAAGCGGTGTAGTGAATTCATCATCATCCGGGTTTCCTCTCGGGTAACACTTCCTGTCGTTTTCCCCGCAGGGAGCATTGTCTGGCGGTGAAGGAACTGTACTGCCATAAGGAGTGGCTCATCCTGGACGGCAGCTCGTCAGCCCCGTCCAGTTACCGCGCCGGGGCCAGGTCTCAAACCCACAACCTGCTGCTGCCGAACTGCCAGGCCTTACCCAGCCTCCACACGGACCCGCATGCGTGTACACACGTCCCTTTCGTAGGTGAGCTGGGTTCGACCTCAGATGCACATGGACGCACACCTCTGCTCTGAGTTGGCTGTTGTATTTAAAGGGCAAAAGGGAAACAACAGATGCTGTGAGGCTCTGGAGGAGTGCTTTGCAGGTTGTGTGTATGTGCAGGTTGTGCGTATGTGCAGGTTGTGCGTATGTGCAGGTTGTGCGTATGTGCAGGTTGTGCGTATGTGCAGGTTGTGCGTATGTATAGGTTGTGCGTATGTGCAGGTTGTGCGTATGTGCAGGTTGTGTGTATGTGCAGGTTGTGTGTATGTGCAGGTTGTGTGCATGTGCAGGTTGTGCGTATGTGCAGGTTGTGCGTATGTGCAGGTTGTGCGTATGTATAGGTTGTGCGTATGTGCAGGTTGTGCGTATGTGCAGGTTGTGCGTATGTGCAGGTTGTGTGTATGTATAGGTTGTGCGTATGTGCAGGTTGTGTGTATGTGCTGGTTGTGCATATGTGCAGGTTGTGCGTATGTGCAGGTTGTGCGTATATGCAGGTTGTGTGTATGTGCAGGTTGTGCGTATGTGCAGGTTGTGCGTATGTGCAGGTTGTGCGTATATGCAGGTTGTGTGTATGTGCAGGTTGTGTGTATGTGCAGGTTGTGTGTATGTGCAGGTTGTGCGTATGTGCAGGTTGTGTGTATGTGCAGGTTGTGCATATGTGCAGGTTGTGCGTATGTGCAGGTTGTGCGTATATGCAGGTTGTGTGTATGTGCAGGTTGTGTGTATGTGCAGGTTGTGCGTATGTGCAGGTTGTGTGTATGTGCAGGTTGTGTGTATGTGCAGGTTGTGTGTATGTGCAGGTTGTGCGTATGTGCAGGTTGTGCGTATGTGCAGGTTGTGCGTATATGCAGGTTGTGTGTATGTATAGGTTGTGCGTATGTGCAGGTTGTGCGTATGTGCAGGTTGTGCGTATATGCAGGTTGTGTGTATGTGCAGGTTGTGCGTATGTGCAGGTTGTGTGTATGTGCAGGTTGTGCGTATGTGCAGGTTGTGTGTATGTGCAGGTTGTGCGTATGTGCAGGTTGTGCGTATGTGCAGGTTGTGTGTAGGGGCAGGTTGTGTGTATGTGCAGGTTGTGTGTAGGGGCAGGTTGTGCTTATGTGCAGGTTGTGTGTATGTGCAGGTTGTGTGTATGTGCAGGTTGTGCGTATGTGCAGGTTGTGCGTATGTGCAGGTTGTGCGTATGTGGTCTGTAAGAACTGGCTATTTTTTATTTATCAAACTGACAACTTTGGGGCACCAGATTTAAAAAGCATGCATTGACTTTGCAAGTTAAAAAAGGAGCACATGGGCGTCCGGGCAGCGTGGCGGTCTATTCCGTTGCCTACCAACATGGGGATCGTTAGTTCGAATCCCCGTGTTACCTCCGGCTTCGTCTGGCGTCCTTGCAGACACAATTGGCCGTGTCTGCGGGTGGGAAGCCGGATGTGGGTATGGTCACTGCACTAGCGCCTCCTCTGGTCGGTCGGGGCGCCTGTTCAGGGAGGGAGGGGGAACTGGGGGGAATAGCCTGATCCTCCCACGCGCTACGTCCCCCTGGTGAAACTCCTCACTGTCAGGTGAAAAGAAGCGGCTGGCTACTCCACATGTATGGGAGGAGGCATGTGGTAGTCTGCAGCCCTCCCCGGATCAGCAGAGGGGGTGGAGCAGAGACCGAGACGGCTCGGAGGAAGAGTGGGGTAACTGGCCAAGTACAATTGGGGAGAAAAAGGGGGGAAAACCACCTGAAAAAAAAGGTGGCATATTTACTCGTAGTTAGAAAGAAAAGGTTATCCAGCTAGCTTAGCTAGCTACAGACTGAGACTGAGCATTTTACTGGTCACTGGATACTGGTGAGGTCACTGGGCACCGATGAGGTCACTGGGCACTGGTGAGGTCACTGGGTACCGGTGATGTCACCGGGCACTGGTGAGGTCACTGGGCACTGGTGAAGTCACTGGGTACCGGTGAAGTCACTGGGTACCGGTGAAGTCACTGGGTACCGGTGAGGTCACTGGGCACTGGTGAGGTCACTGGGTACTGGTGAGGTCACTGGATACTGGTGAGGTCACTGGGCACCGATGAGGTCACTGGGCACTGGTGAGGTCACTGGGTACCGGTGATGTCACCGGGCACTGGTGAGGCCACTGGGTACTGGTGAGGTCACTGGATACTGGTGAGGTCACTGGGTACCGGTGATGTCACTGGGCACTGGTGAGGTCACTGGGTACTGGTGAGGTCACTGGATACTGGTGAGGTCACTGGGTACTGGTGAGGTCATTGGGTACCGGTGAGGTCACTGGGCACTGGTGAGGTCACTGGGTACCGGTGAGGTCACTGGATACTGGTGAGGTCACTGGATACTGGTGAGGTCACTGGGTACTGGTGATGCCACTGGGTACTGGTGATGTCACTGGGTACTGGTGATGTCACTGGGTACTGGTGAGGTCACTGGGCACTGGTGATGTCACTGGGTACCAGTGATGTCACTGGGTACCGGTGATGTCACTGGGTACTGGTGAGGTCACTGGGTACTGGTGATGTCACTGGGCACTGGTGATGTCACTGGGTACTGGTGAGGCCACTGGGTACCGGTGATGTCACTGGGTACCGGTGATGTCACTGGGTACTGGTGAGGCCACTGGGTACTGGTGATGTCACTGGGTACTGGTGATGTCACTGGGTACTGGTGAGGTCACTGGGTACCGGTGATGTCACTGGGTACTGGTGAGGCCACTGGGTACTGGTGATGTCACTGGGTACTGGTGAGGTCACTGGGCACTGGTGATGTCACTGGGCACTGGTGAGGCCACTAGGAGGGTCTGACTAGCCCCAGCCAAGAGCCACAGCTGCTAGAGGTGTGTGTGTGTGTGTGTGTGTGTGTGTGTGTGTGTGTGTGTGTGTGTGTGTGTGTGTGTGTGTGTGTGTGTTGTGTGTGTGTGTGTGTGTGTGTGTGTGTGTGTGTGTGTGTGTGTGTGTGTGTGTGTGTGTGTGTGAGCGAGAGGGACAGACAGACACACAGACAGTCAGACATCACTTCTAGATAATGTTGTGTGTCCCTGTTGCATGCACGTGTGTGTACATATTAATGAGTTGTGTTATCTACGCTCGTTTTATCTTCCAGACATCCAGAAAGATCAAGTCACAAGTAAGTGCAGCATGTGTGTGAAACAACTTTGGAATTTATTCTACAAAGTATCAACAAATAATTACACACTTCAACAGGACACCAATACACAACATTACAGTTTACCTCTAAAGGGAAAACAAATCTCACATACAACATGTTTTGGTCTGTGTGTGTGTGTGTGTGTGTGTGTGTGTGTGTGTGTGTGTGTGTGTGTATGTGTGTGTGTGTGTGTGTGTGTGTGTGTGTGTGTGTGTGTGTGTTCATAGGAACATGTTATAATGACAGAGGCCGTTTCTACCAAGGTGACATAAATGTGACCAGCTCTGGGATACCCTGCCAGCCATGGAGCCAACAGGTATTGGTTGTGTGTGTGTGTGTGTGTGTGTGTGTGTGTGTACTCCTTTTTTTTTGGGGGGGTGTTCCCCCCCCCTTTCTCCCCTATTGTACTTGGCCAATTACCCCACTCTTCCGAGCCGTCCCGGTCGCTGCTCCACCTCCTCTGCTGATCCGAGGAGGGCTGCAGACTACCGCATGTCTCCTCCCATACATGTGGAGTCTCCAGCCACTTCTTTTCACCTGACAGTGAGGAGTTTCACCAGGGGGACGTAGCACGTGGGAGGATCACGCTATTCCCCCCAGCCCCCCCCCCCGAACAGGTGCCCCCTACCGACCAGAGGAGGCGCTAGTGCAGCGATCAGGACGCAGGGACGCCTGACCAAGCCGGAGGTTGTCATTTCAATTTTGATTGAATTTTTCAAAAGGAAGGGTAACAGGAAGTCTGGTGCTGCACTGTTTCAGCAACCCCCCCCCCCCCCTTCAGGGTCCTGGCTTCATTAGACGTGGCATGAAAAAACAAGTAAATAAAATAAGTAAAAACAAGTACACATATCATCATCATCATCATCATCATCATCATCAGGTCCAGTATCCTGGGGTGTTCATCTTTCGATAGCTTGTTTAGTAGGACGAATCTTACTGAAACACGTCCATGTGTCGCCACCACCGTGGGCGTGAGCAGGATCAGATTCGACTGAGTTGGTGACCCTGACCGTTGACCACAAGAAGGTTCTTCCGCTCAGCGTCTTTTGAGTTTGGTCATTGATTGGCTCTTCCGCTGAAATATCACATCCACTACGCTGCATCCCCGTAGCTTTGTTATTTCACCCGTAACCGGGGTAACCTCGACTCATCATCAGGACGTGTCCACATGCCAGTGGGCCATGATAATGAGTCTACGGGGGGGTTACTCCTCCGGGGGGTTCTGTGTGGGGTTGCCCCACCATTAGCCTTTGGCTAAAAAGCCTTATCCCGCAAGGTAGCAGTGTACCGGTTACTGTATAGAGCGCCGGTGATTCGCCCATAGTCAGAGCCCCGTCAGTGAAAACAGTCTGAACCTCCACAAGGTGGGGTTGACTTGTCTGGGGGAGCTTTATATGGCGCTAGGCGGCTTGTGTGTTTTTGACACACGACACAACAGACCACACCGGACCAGTCCACACCAGACCAAGTACACATATGGAAGCAAGAAACAGTCTGTAATGAGAAGCTAAACACCAAATATATCCAAAGGTGCTCCTCTGTTATGATGGTGGGTTTGGTCACAGCTTCCAGAATTATCTTGAGACACTGGAAAACAGATAAATCTCCAGATTTGACAGATTGTGTTCATGCAATGATTGAGACTGCATCCTACGAGTCTATGCTGAACAGGTTAAAAGGCAACATGGGGGATGGGACTACCCCTTGGGATCTTTTTTGGACTCATATAAAGCCTGATGGAGGTCTTGCTTAGACCTCAAGAATAACCAAGAACCCTCGGTGACTGTGGCACGCTCCCTTTGCTTCTCCAGTGTTATTGTTAAATACAGGGCACTTTGTAATCTGGACACACATGGAAGTCTTTGCCCTCTTCAACCACCACGGGGGTCATGCAATGGAATTGGAATGTAAAATTAGGAGGTCAAGTCAGTTTTATTTGTATAGCCCAATATCACAAATAACAAATTTGCCTCAAGGGGCTTTACAGCAAGCCAACATCCTGTCCTTTAGACCCTCACATCTAATAAGGAACAACTCCCTAAAAAAACCCACAAAAAAACCCATTAACGGGGAGAAACAATAGGAAGAAACCTCAGGGAGAGCACCAGAGGAGGGATCTTTTTCTCGAGAAAGCCAACGTGCAATGATGTTGTGTTTACACAATTTACACAATACAGCATTGAAGGAGGATAACACAATTATAACGGAATTATAAAACATATTGAAAATATGATGAGGAGGATGCAAAGCACTGTCCAAACGCCACCAGAAGAGCCCAGGACCTGAGCCACGTGATCAGCATCTCCTCTCCTCTCCTCTCCTCTTCAGCCACTTCTCCGGGGTCGTGTCACGGTGGCAGCAAGCTAAGTAGGGCACTCCAAATGTCCCTCTCCCCAGCAACGCCCTCCAGCTCCTCCTGGGGGATCCCAAGGTGTTACCAGGCCAGATTGGACATGTAGTCCCT
The DNA here is from genome assembly GCF_029633865.1 of Lampris incognitus. Taxonomy (NCBI): domain Eukaryota; kingdom Metazoa; phylum Chordata; class Actinopteri; order Lampriformes; family Lampridae; genus Lampris; species Lampris incognitus. The sequence continues at coordinate 4,096,426 of NC_079222.1, forward strand.
CCAGCGAGTTCTGGGTCTACCCCGGGGTCTCCTCTGGACATGCCTGTAAAACCTCCAAAGGAAAGGCCCCAGGAGGCATCCTAAGCAGATGCCTGAACCACCTGAACTGGCTCCTTTCGACACGAAGGAGCAGTGGTTCTACTCCGAGCTCCCTGCGGATGTCCGAGCTCTCCTCACACGATCTCTAAGGCTGAGTGAGTCCAGACACCCTACAGAAGAAACTCGTTTCAGCCGCTTGTATCCGTGATCTCACCCTTTCAGTTGCTACCCAAAGCTCATGACCATAGGTGAGGGTTGGAACGAAGACTGACTGGTAAATTGAGAGCTTTGCCTTCTGGCTCAGCTCCCTCTTCACCACAGCGGTCCGGTACAATGTCCGCATTACTGCTGATGCTGCACCAATCCGCCTGTCAATCTCCCGCTCCATGCTACCCTCACTCGTGAACAAGACCTCGAGATACTTGAACTCCTTCACTTGAGGCAACAACTCATCCCCAACCCGGAGGGAGCAATCCACCATTTTCCGGTAGAGAACCATGGCCTCAGACTTGGAGGTGCTGACTCTCATCCCGGCCATTTCACACTCAGCTGCAAACCTCCCCAGTGCGCTGGAGGTCACATTCTGATGAAGCCAACAAAACCACATCATCTGCGAAGAGCAGAGATGCAATTCTGAGGTTCCCAAAACGGACACACTCCTCACCTTGGCTGCACCTTGAGATCTTGTCCATGAATATCACGAACAGGATCGGCGACAAGGGACAACCTTGGCGGAGTCCGACACCCACTGAACGCATGTTTGACTTTGTGCCGAGAATGTGGACACAGCTCTCACTTTGGTTATATAAGAACCAGATGACTTGTAGCAACTGCCCCGGTACCCCATCCTCCCGCAGTACCCCCCACAGAGTGCCCCAGGGTACACGATTGTAAGCCTTCTCCAAGTCCACAAAACACATGTAGACTGGCTGGTCAAACTCCCATGGCCCCCTCAGCACTTCCGTAAGGGTAAGGAGTTGGTCTGTTGTTCCACGGCCAGGACAGAATCCGCATGGTTCCTCCTGGATCCGAGGCTTGACAATCGGTCGGAGCCACCTTTCCAGCACCCTAGAGTAGACTTTCCCAGGGAGACTGAGCTGTGTGATGTCCCGATAATTGGAGCACACCCTCCAGTCCCCTTTTTTGAATATCGGAACCACCACCCCAGTCTGCCCTCCACAGGTACTGTCTCCGACCTCCATGCGACACTGAAGAGGCGCGTCAGCCAAGACAGCCCAACAATGTCCCGAGCCTTCAGCATCTCAGGGCGAATCTCATCCACACCTGGCGCCTTGCCACCGACGAGCTTCTTAACTACCTCAAAGACCTCTGCCAGGGATATGGGTAGGGCTTCCCCCGAGTCTTCAGACTCTACCTCCTCCACTGAGGATGTGTTAGCCGGGTTCAGGAGCTCCTCAAAGTGTTCTTTCCACTGCCCGACAACATCGCCAGTCCGGGTCAGCAGTTCCCCTCCCCGGCTGAACACAGCCTAAGTCAAGCCCTGCTTCCCCTTCCTGAGCCGCGGGATGGTTTGCCAGAACTTCCTTGAGGCCAACCGAAAGCAACCAGCATCACCGTGTAAAAAAATAAAATAAAAAATCAATTGGTCACACGTCTGAGTGAGAGAAGGATGTAACATTGCAACAGGATAACAAAATTATATGGATTTATAAGGTTTATAAAAAGAAAATGTGATGAGGGGGATGGCAAGCAGTGTCCAGGTAGTGAGCACCATCACCATGGAGACCTGGGAGGAGGACAGACTACACATGCACACAAGGGAGACTCACATCACACCATTCAAACAGAAGAGAAAGGAGAGGACATCATTCAGAGAGAGAGGAAAGACATGTGAGGGAAGAGAACAGTTTGCAATCCATCCATTCCAGCCATTATCCAAACCGCTTATCCTGCTGTCAGGGTCACGGGGATGCTAAAGCCTATCCCAGCAGTCATAGGGCGACAGGCGGGGAGACACCCTGGGCAGGCTGCCAGCCCATCACAGAGGCCGTGATCAGTCACATAGTCAATAATCATTCATCCATTCGTTCATCTTCAGCCACTTCTCCGGGGTCGGGTCGTGGTGGCAGCAAGCTAAGTAGGGCACTCCAGACGTCCCTCTCCCCAGCAACGCCCTCCAGCTCCTCCTGGAGAGATCCCAAGGCGTTCCCATGCCAGATTGGACATGTAGTCCCTCCAGCGGGTTCTGGGTCTACCCCAGGGTCTCCTCCCAGTTGGCCGTGCCCTTTAAACCTCAAAGGAGGGTGCCCAGGAGGCATCCTAATCAGATGCCCAAACCACCTCATATGGCTCCTTTCGACGTGAAGGAGCAGCGGCTCTACTCCGAGCTCCCTCCGGATGTCCGAGCTCCTCACCCTATCTCTAAGGCTGAGCCCAGACACCCTACAGAGGAAACTCATTTCAGCCCCTTGTATCCATGACCTCACCCTTTCGGTCACTACCCAAAGCTCATGACCATAGGTGAGGGTTGGAACAAAGACTGGCTGGTAAATTGAGAGCTTTGCCTCCCGGCTCAGCTCCCTCTTCACCACAACGGTCCGGTACAATGTCCACATTACTGCTGATGCTGCACCAATCCACCTGTCAATCTCCCGCTCCATCCTACCCTCACTCGTGAACAAGACCCCGAGATACTTGAACTCCTTCACTTGAGGCAACAACTCATCCCCAACCCAGAGGGAGCGATCCAGCATTTTCCGGTAGAGAGCCATGTTCTCAGACTTGGAGGTGCTGACTCTCATCCCGGCCATTTCACACTCAGCTGCAAACCGCCCCAATAGTCAGTAGTCAGTAATCTATACGCTATAATCTCGTCGGCAGAACAGTGAAAGGAAAAAAGAGAAATAATATGCATTAAAAGTAGGGAAACGTGGACCCGCTAGGTGCTAAAGTCGCGATTCAGGTCCCGGATCAACATTTTCCTTCTTCCCTCCGTACAGTTTTCATGTTTTCTCATCCCAGATCACAAAGTGGAGCTGTGTGATGGGGTGTCAGGGCCAGTGGACTAGTCTTACCAAGAGCATGTAGGTCCAAATACAGTTCAGCCAAATACTCTCCCCCCATTTCATGCACATATGAACTGGAAACACACACACACACATGCACAGACACACACATGCACACACACACACACACACACACATACTGCGTAGGACCTGCTAGAGTTCAACTCAACACCCTCTCACTGAGCAGGGTCATAAAAACATAAAGGGGCTTTTGGACCACAGGGAGTGTGTGTGTGTGTGTGTGTGTGTGTGTGTGTGTGTGTGTGTGTGTGTGTGTGTGTGTGTGTGTGTGTGTGTGTGTGTGCGCGTAATGTCAGCGGAGAGGGAGGACCTCATCGTGTCACATCCTGCCTCTGGAAGCAATTAGTCTTCACACGCATACGCTACACTCTACACTGACTCAATCGCTAACACACACACACACACACACACACACACACACACAGACACACACACACATGTGGTGTGCCTCTCACGTCAGACTCCCTCTGTCTCAGTAACACAAACGAGTGCAGAGAGAACACATTTGTTCTTGTTGTTCACCCATTTTGGCACGTTTTTCTCTCAGTGTCTTGTTTTCCCTCTAAAACATGTTGGACTCACATCTTCTGTTTACAAATATTAGCATAGCTGCACACGCACACCCACACACACACACACACACGCACACACACACACACACAAACGCACGCACACAGAAATATGATAAAAAGTAATCATAACAAAACAGCTGTTAACACAATCTGTTTTGTGCACATATAAACACTTGCTAATGCACACTACCATTACACACACACACACATAAACACACACTCACACACACACACACGCACACACACGCACACACAGAAATATGATAAAAAGTAATCATAACAAAACAGCTGTTAACACAGTCTCTGTTTTGTGCTCATATAAACACTTGCTAATGCACACTGCCATTACACACACACACACACACACACACACACACAGACACACACACCCCCATAACAACACACACGACTCTGTCCTATTCACCCTTTGCACGTGACGTCACGTCCCACTCGCGGGGAATATGAACGCCATGACGGACGGCAGAAGACTTGGACGTCAAATTTAAGACAAGCAGCCACGTTAGCGATAGTTCCACATGTCGTTGTTTGAAGCTCGTTTTTATTTTGTTTTTACGGCGCGATGGTGACTTCCTGTTGTGCCGTGCCGCGTGCCAACAGGCAAGGCTGTAAACCCAGTCCAGCCTTTTACAGGGCACCTTTTGATGCCGACAGAAGGCGGCGCTGGATAGCTGCTATCAGTCGTGTTAACATTGGACTTTGGAAGTTTGAGGTTTTTGATCATATCCAAATATTATATATATATATAATTATATATATATAATTTTATATATTTTGACCAAAAATTATGCATTCTTAATTTAATTAACACATTGCATATGAAGAGGGAAGTATTTTTGCTCATAAGAACAATAAAAGTCAGATTTATGTGATATTTTTTAAGCGTTACCTTACATGAATGTGAGAAATGGTCAGAGTGGACATGAGAAAATGACTGTAATTTAACAAAAACAGCTAAAAATATACAAATTGCATATTTGTTATTTAATTGTATTTCGCTTCATGCTAACCGGTACCCTTGAATCAGTGGCTTCAGACGCTGAAAACATTACTGACAGTTTTATTATGCCTCCTTGTCCCCTTTGAATGTTGTGGACTCAAACTTAACACGTTCTATGGAATGACCCAAATGCTAGCTAGCTGGCAAGATCAGACCGGTCGCCTCCTCTTTACGTGTCTATGGACACGCTTCTGCAAGTCACTTATACGTGTTCATTGACACGTATCTCACAGATGCCGCTAGGGGCGCCCTGTAGCCTACTAGGTGTGTCATGACCATGGTCATGACGCAATAGAATGTCAAAAATATTGAGCAAAGATGGCGGAGCGAATGTTCCTGACTGCTGTCTTTGCCAGCTTCTCCCAGAAAGTACAGCTGTTTAACCTCTTCAGTGACGTCTCTCGCCGCTTTAGAGTGACATACACACTCCCAATGTCCCTTTTTATGACACTTGTTGCACTTCCTGTTCATTGCAGGACACTTCCGCTCATCGGTGTGCTGCGTCTTGCCGCACCTCCCGCATTCATCTACTGTGTTGGTTGCAGGACTGCTGCCACCATGACGCTGTCCGCCCTTTTTCTTGTGCCCCCACTGGCCAGATGACGGGATTGCGGCCCCAGTGGCAACTAATACGTGTCCATATACACGTATTTCGGTCTCGCAAAAACGTGTCCTCTGACACGTACGTATTGTGATGTAGTGTAGGGCCAGACTGTGTAACCTACTTTGAAATGGCGAGGAAAGTATGAGCTGCTTTGTGTTACAGTCGATTTGAGTTTTGATGGCATCCCAGGGGAAACAGGTTAAAAACATACACAGCTGGCTAGCTAGCTGTGTCTTACCTTTGCCATTATGAGGTACATCCCCCTGCTGTGAGCGTAGCACCGCGAGTCTGTAACCCAACCAGCTACAAAGAAGTGGTAAGCATCCAGACTTTTGTATGCTTTTAGGTCAGCACCTGTGTGTGTGTGGGAACACTCCGTTGGTAACATAGTGGTACTGATCGTGTGGACTGAACTCAGGCAGACTGGACGGTTTTGCTAGATCCGTGAACACATGGGTAGGAAGAAGGTACGGGTCGCTAGCTAACCCTGCTATCGCTAGCTAACCCTGCTATCGCTAGCTTCTCCAAATATCGCTCTTTGTGCCGTCCTACAAGGTGACTCACTTCACAGGACAACTCCACAACATTACTCTTGACTATTGGCAGCCATCACTTACATTGAAACTATAATAGCTACTCATCCGTCGCAATGTTTTGTTTGTTTTTGTTGTTTGCTTTTGAATTTCCCGGTCTACCACTTCCTGCCGTCCGTCATGGCGCAGTCTCCCTCGTCACGTGATAATTGTGACGCGTCTTCAAAGGGTGAATATGGACACAGACGTACTTCTGACCATAACAAGAGGACTGACAGCCAAAACTGGTCTCTGTTTGTTTTAGCAAGTATCAAATCTACTACTACTACTACTGCTACTGCTACTACTACTACTACTACTACTACTACTACTGCTACTGCTACTACTACTACTACTGCCCTACTGCTACTACTACAGCTACTAGTATTACTACTACTACACTACTGCTACTACTATTACTACTACTACTGCACTCCTGCTACTACTACTACTACTACTGCGACTACTACTACTGCCCTACTGCTACTACTACAGCTACTAGTACTACTACTACACTACTGCTACTACTGCCACTACTACTACTACTACTACTGCCCTACGTCTACTACTGCAGTTACTAGTACTTCTACTACACTACTGCTACTACTACAGCTACTAGTACTACTACTACACTACTGCTACTACCATTACTACTACTACTGCACTACTGCTACTACTACTACTACTACTACTTCTTTCAGCTGCTCCCGTTAGGGGGCGCCACAGCGGATCATCCGTCTCCATCTCTTCCTGTCCTCTGCATCTTCCTCTGTCACACCAGCCACCTGCATGTCCTCCCTCACCACATCCATAAACCTCCTCTTGGGCCTTCCTCTTCTCCTCTCCCCTGGCAGCTCCATATTCAGCATCCTTCTCCCAGTATACCCAGCATCTCTCCTCCACACATGTCCAAACCATCTCCATCTTGCCTCTCTTGCTTTGTCTCCAAACCGTCCAACCTGAGCTGTCCCTCTAATATACTCGTTCCTAATCCTGTCCTTCATCACTCCCAATGAAAATCTTGTCATCCTCAACTCTGCCACCTCCACCTCCACCTCCTTTCTTTTCATCAGTGCCACTGTCTCCAAACCATACAAACATAGCTGGTCTCACTACCATCTTGTAAGTGTTGCCTTTTTTTCTCTTTTTTTTAGATTTGTTTCCCCCTTTTTCTCGCAAATTTTATCCGGCCAATTACTCCACTCTTCCAAACCGTCCCAGTCGCTGCTCCACCCCCTCTGCTGATCCAGGGAAGGCCGCGGACTACCACATGCCTCTTCCGATACTTGTGGAGTTGCCAGCCGCTTCTTTTCACCTGACAGTGAGGAGTTTCGCCAGGGGGAGGTAGCATGTGGCAGGATCACGCTATTCCCCCCAGTTCCCCCTCCTCCATTAACAGGCACTCCGACCGACTGACCAGAAGAGGTGCTAGTGCAGCGACGAGAACACATACCCACATCCAGCTTCCCACCCGCAGACACGGCCAATTGTGTCTGTAGGGACACCCAACCAAGCCGGAGGTAGCATGGAGACTCGACCGGCAATCCCCGTGTCGATAGACTACCACACCACCCAGATGCCCATAAACCTTCTCTTTAACTTTTGCTGGTACCCTTGTGTCGCAAATAATAACTCCCGACACTCTTCTCCACCCACTCCACCCTGCTTACACTCTCTTCTTCATCTCTCTTCCCCATTCCCTGTTACTTTGGACGGTTGACCTCAAGTTAACTTTCCAAACCTGGCCATTACACCTACAGGAGCTTTTATGACATCACATTCTAAATCCTTAGGCATTAATATGGAGTTGGTCCCCCTTTGCAGCTATAACAGCTTCCACTCTTCTGGGAAGGCTTTCAACATTTTGGAGTGTGTCTGTGGGAATTTTTGCCCATTCATCCAGAAGACCATTTGTGAGGTCAGACACTGATGTTGGATGAGAAAACTTGGCCCACAATCTCCATTCTAGTTCATCCCAAAGGTGTTTGATGGGGTTGAGGTCAGGGCTCTGTGCGGGCCAGTCAAGTTCTTTCACGCCAAACTCACCCAACCATGTCTTAATGGACTGTGCTTTGTGCACTGGGGCACAGTCGTGCTGGAACAGAAAAGAGCCTTCCCCAAACTTTTCTCACAAATTTGGAAGCGTAGAATTGTCCAAAATGTCTTGGTATGCTGAAGCATTAACATTTCCCTTCACTGGAACTAAGGGGCCAACCCAATCCCTGAAAAACAACCCCATACCATTACTCCTCCTCCACCAAACTTTACAGTTGGCACCGTGCAGTCAGGCAGGTAACGTTCTCCTGGCATCCGCCAAACCCAGACTCGTCCATCAGACTGCCAGACAGAGAAGCATGATTCGTCACTCCACAGAATGTGTGTCCACTGCTCCACAGTCCAGTGGCAGCGTGCTTTACACCATCCATCTGACACTTGCCGTTGTGCTTGGTGATGTAAGGCTTGCATGCAGCGGAATTAAGCTCCCGGGGCACCGTTTTTGTGCTGATGTTAATGCCAGAGGAAGTTTGGAACTCTGCAGTTATTGAGTCAACAGAGCGTTGGTGACTTTTACGCACTATGCTCCTCAGCACTCGTTGACCCCGCTGTGTCACCGTACATGGGCTGCCACTTTGTGGCTGAGTTGCTGTTGTTCCTAAATGCTTCCACTTTTCAATAATAGCACTTACAGTTGACCGTGGAATATCTAGCAGGGAAGAAATTTCACGAACTGACTTATTGCAGAGGTACCACACTTGAATTCACTGAGCTCTTCAGAACGACCCATTATTTCACACGTTTGTAAATGCAGACTGCTGCTTGATTCTATACACCTGTAATGGGTCTGAATGAAACACCTGAATTCAATGATTAAGAGGTGTGTCTCAATACTTTATTCCATATAGTGTATATCATAATACAGAGATGTTCAACATGGGGTCCGCGACCCCTAGGGGGTCCTTAGTTACTGCTGGGGGTCCGCCAAATTATTTGATCCCAAACTATTTTTCTTCCAAAAATATGTCAGAAAATATACATTAACATAAATACAACCTATATTAAGTAAAGATAAAGCTTGCTATTCGTTAAAAAATTACAACATTGAAGATACCCATGAATCCTCGTGCAATAATGTGATCACCCTGAAAGCCGAGGACCAGCTAGCTATCCTATGCTAAACCACTCTATGTGCAGCGCCAGTAAAACACTGGAAATAACTGCATGCCATATTAGCCAAATAGGTACGTATTATTAGCCTAAGTATACGGCCATTCTTACGTTAATGTGATCTACAATGGATCGCTTTGTGACTTCTCGACCAAGAAACTCTGACCGACCCTGCACTTCATCACGAACCACTGGCGAAAGTTCAGAGGACGAGGCTAACGCACCTGCTAACAGCCATGCTACAACTGCTGCTAAGCGCAAATGAGAGAAGACCTGAAAATATTCAGAGAATTATGTCAAGTTTGAACTTACCTTTAAAGAGACTGAGGGTGTTGAATTACCAGTGTGTGTCATCTGCTCTGCCATGCGGACAAATGAAAGTATGAAGCCGTCAAAGTTGCGGCGCCACTTGGAGACAACTCATACTCACTTGAAAGAAAAGCCAGTGGAGTACTTTCAGGCCCATCTCAAATCTCTCAAAGGCCAACAGACAAGTTGCTCAGAACAAAAAGCTGTACACAACTGCAGAGGATTTAATATTGCCTGCAGCCAGTGATATGTGCAAAACAATGTTTGGGACTGATGAGTAGGTTAATAAACTGAAAAGCATTCCGTTGTCAGACACAACCACTGCTCGCCGTATTGATGACATGGCATCTGATGCGAGGGTGCAACTAGTAGAGAAACTAAGGTTAGCAGAGGCTTTTGTGGGGCAATTGGATGAATCCGCAGACTTGTCAAAAAGAATTACAAAACCTTTTTCTATGAATATATGAATCTGTCAAGAATTATTATTTTAATGGCTTAGCATTGTATACACCATTACAAAGTACTATTATATATGGCACTATAGGCCGCCCTACACATTATTGTTGGCACGGCTTAATAAGCAACACAATTTAATATGATATGTAGTAAGGGGTCCCTCTGCCGTGTCTCTATCAGCCAAGGGGTCCTTGGCCTGAAAAACGTTGGAAGACCTCTGTCATGATACCTACCTCTACTAGATTTTGATAAGCGTGGAGTGTAATCTCATATACTTGTTTGTGTAGTTACAAGTACCACACACCTCTAATGGACATATCTTTTAACAGCATGTGAACCTTTGGCTAACCCCTAGATAGGCATGCGTGTGTCTCTGTGTAAATGTATGTCCCATGAAGCCTTGGGTTTAATGTGGCAGGCCTTGATACGTATCCAATATCATCACCGCCCTGCGTTCCACCGACAGCGTGTTTTTCTTACCTGGTTTTTTCTTTTGTAAGGAACTTCCTTTACAAATAAGCTTACAAAGCACTGGAAACTCCAGCGCTGGCATTCCCAGCTCCACATGGCCACCTCCTAAGCTGCCTAAGACAACTAAAACTAAGGCTGTGTAGGGTGATACAAAGACGTGTTAATATGTGCACACATATGTATGTACGCACACATGCACACACACGCAAATAGACATGCACAGCACTTTTCAGTACTCTCGAGTATACATTTAATGCCTACTTTGTACCAGTGGGAGGTCAGCCCTGTCCTTGGCAATGTGAGCGGCTTGCATTAAATACCCAGCCGTAGGAGCGGAGTTGTTAAAGTCATTCAGCACACAACTTTGTGTAGCTTGGGGCAGTTAGGACCATTGGTCTTTTGATGGCCAAAACTCACGAGACACAGAAACACCAGATGTTCGCTATTTGAACTGGCAGTCGGAAGCCAAGGCATCAAACCTGCGTCACTTAATGTACTGCATGGTAGAGGACCTTACAAGTCTGTGCTCCATTATAACCGGTCATTACCATAAAACCTTTGACAGGTGCAGTTCATCTTCCGAAAAACGCTTTCACTGCTGATTTAATACTCCGTCTCACTTCGGGGCTTTCTTTGACAGGAAACAAACTTAAAGAGAAAAAATTCCATCCAAATCTCTATGACCCTGTTTACACCTGGTTTTAAAATGTGTTTTGGGCGATCGGATCACAAGTGGACAGCGGGACACCTGTGTCTATCATGCGTCTCCAAATGCGTCCTGCTGACCAGTTGTGAGCAGATTTTGTTACTGCAAGGAAGATTTCCTGTTACGTCCTTGTCGGGGACGCATCAGGATGCATTAGCGTTTACACTACAAAAGATGTGTGGTCAAATGCGTCCCAGACCACCTCGGCAAGTGGTTTGAGTAACCGGTTCACAAAACATTTTGGTGGTCGTTTACACAGTGCTGTCCACTTGTGATCAGATCGCAACCCCCCCCCCCAAAAAAAAAAAACGCATTTTAAAACCAAGTGTAAACGGGGTCTGTGTATCACACGTGTGAATGCATACTCCTCCCTCCCAAACGGGTGAACTGTGTGGTGGAGTGATGAAATGCCGTGAGAGACGGTATGACAGTTCAACAGGGGTATTCCCATTTGACTTGACCTCATCACAAGAAGGTCACAATACAGCGGTGTTTTACTTTATTTGCATAACTCCCGTTTTTGTTAGGCAAGTATGTGTTGACAAGAGCAAACAGTCAGTGCGCCACAGTGATCACGTCCTTCTGTCCTCCCAAAGGACTCCAGATTTCATCGTTTCTTTCTATGGGTTTTACAAAAAACAAAAAAAAAGGTGATGAGCACAGCTTCTTCTCGGTGTCCTCACAAAACCAGTCCACACATTTTGTTCCCCCATTAGCGGGGCTTCCATCAAGCCAGTCTTTGCACATTGTTTATTTATTTGGGGTTTTTTTTACCCCTTTTTTTACCCCAATTGTATCCAGTCAAGTACCCCACTCTTCCCAGCCGTCCCGGTCGCTGCTCCACCCCCTCTGCTGATCCAGGGAAGGCCGCGGACTACCACATGCCTCCTCCCATACATGTGGAGTCGCCAGCTGCTTCTTTTCACCTGACAGTGAGGAGTTTCGCCAGGGGGACGCATTCCCCCTAGTCCCCCCCCCCGACCAGAGGAGGCGCTAGTGCATACCCAAATCCAGCTTCCATTCCGCAGACACAGCCAATTGTGTCTGTAGGGACGCCCGACCAAGCTGGAGGCAACACTGGGATTCGAACTGGCGATCCTCGTATTAGTAGGCAACGGAATAGACCGCTACACCATCAGTGAATATCCACTCTTTCATAGTAACAGAGATCAGACCTGTGAGCCCTGTATCTGGATTACTGAATGCACTGCATGAATCAAAAGAGTTGAGGGCTTGTAATCTGTAGTGGTCAAAAAATTAAATCCGCTGTTTAGTTGTTACACACTTCATAGGCACTGTGTTTTTCCAATCTGCCCTATTCTCCAGGTTCCCCACCAGCACCGCCTGTCTGTGGACGTTGTTCCGGAGCTGAAGAACTCACAGAACCACTGCAGGAACCCCGGAGGAACCAGCGACAAACCCTGGTGTTACACCTCAAACCCCAACATACGCTGGGAGTACTGCTCCGTGCCCCGCTGTGGAGAGACAGGTGGTCATCTGCTCCTCCTTATGTCATTCTTGTCCTCCTTCCTGTTTTATTGTCATCCACTTTCTTGTTATTCTACGTCTAATTCTTTCTCAACAGCTGAGAAAACATGTTTGTCCACAGTGGTTGGTACATTCAAAACCATGTGGTCGTTACCAGCTAACATGAGCTTATGTGAGTAGAACAGGACCGTCGGCTTGGTTATTTGATGATTGATTAGGATTTGCCCCCCCCCTTTTTTTCCTCCCCAATTGTATCCAGCCAATGACCCCTCTTCTGAGCCGTCCCGGTCGCTGCTCCACCCCCTCTGCCAATCCCGGGAGGGCTGCAGACTACCACATGCCTCCTCTGACACATGTGGAGTCACCAGCCGCTTCTTTTCACTTGACATTGAGGAGTTTCACCAGGGGGACGGACGTAGCGCGTGGCAGGATCACACTATTTCCCCAAGTTCCCCCTCCCCCTGAACAGGCACCCCGGCCAACCAGAGGAAGTACTAGTGCAGCCACCAGGACACATGCCCACATCCGGCTTCCAACCCATAGACACAGCCAATTGTATCTGTAGGGATGCCCAAGCATGCCAGAGGTAACACAGGGATTCGAACCAGCGATACCTTTGTTGGTAGGCAATGGAATAGACCGCTACACTACCCGGACATCCCCCAGGATTTGGCTTTTGTCTAGAATTAACTTCCCTCCTCACTGCTCATTTTAGGAAAGTAAAATAAGACGGTAAACATATAAAGGTTCCTGTAGAAATTAACTGACCAATTCTCCATCTCTATCTGATGCCAAGTGGCTAGTCCAAAGCTAGCTAGCTGACATTCTTCTCACCAATTCTCCGTCTGTATCTGATGTCAAGTGCCTAGTCCAAAACTAGCTAGCTGGCAGTCTTCTGGCCAATTCTCCATCTCTATCTGATGTCAAGTGCCTAGTCCAAAACTAGCTAGCTGGCAGTCTTCTGGCCAATTCTCTGTCTGTATCTGATGTCAAGTGCCTAGTCGAAAACTAGCTAGCTGACATTCTTCTGACCAATTTCTCCATCTCTATCTGATGTCAAGTGCCTAGTCCAAAACTAGCTAGCTGACAGTCTTCTGGCCAATTCTCCGTCTGTATCTGATGTCAAGTGCCTAGTCCAAAACTAGCTAGCTGACATTCTTCTCACCAATTCTCCGTCTGTATCTGATGTCAAGTGCCTAGTCCAAAACTAGCTAGCTGACAGTTTTCTCAATTCTCCGTCTGTATCTGATGTCAAGTGCCTAGTCCAAAACTAGCTAGCTGACATTCGCTGTCAAATATGGGCGTCTCAAGGCATCTTGGTCATTGTTTTGTCTTGACTTTTTTTAGTGTTGAAGCCAGAGACAACATTCCCCCGACAGACTGCTCCTCTTCCCGCCACAGTGGCGGTGTCTCCTGCCTACTCTATGTCCGTTATCATCATCCTTCTCACTGCCCTGGCTGCTTCAGCCTTCCTCACCATCATCATCCTCGCCTGCCGGCGACAAAGGAAGCAGTGGCGGAACAGGAAGAGGTGAGATCTCCATGTTGATAGAGATTTAACATGATGAAAGTTTGATGGCAGATATTTAACATGGTGACGGAATAATGCCAGATTTAAAATGACCACAGTTTCATGTGTGTGAGCGAGGGAAGTGGTGGTCATCGCTCTAAAGAATCGTCACTTTTGTCTTATTGGTGTCTATTTGTCTATCTGTCTTTCTGGTTCTCTAGCTAGCTTCCATCCTTCCATCTGTAATGCCGGGATCAGACTATACGATTTCAGCCTGATTTTGACACGATTTTGTTGTCGCCGACAATTTTTAAGTATCTGGCCCGATTATGAATGTTGGGAACATCGAACGGGTGTCTTTACCCCTTGTAGTGTGACTTAATCGAAGAACAGCGATGTGGCCTCTTGGAGGCCCCACTTTTGTATACACTTTTTATTTCGGGCCCAGAGTCTCCACTCACCTCTACAGTAACCGGCGACGAAAAGTCTAGCATGTCAGAAGTTGTTGTATTTTCTTGCCTAGTCTGACATCTCGTACAACGTGTTCCTTGATGTTGACCAATAGGATGGCAGAGCACTCTCTGGTGCACACATGTAAACATGGCAAAGAGAAAGCAATGCTGCTGATGCTGCTGTCGGGTGGAACGACAAAACCGAGGAAAGGTTCATTGAGCAATGTCAACAACACCCCTGTCTTTGTGACGTTTCCTCAAGGGAGGACCATGGCAGAGTCAAAAAAGATAGGCTAGGACTTCCGGGTAGCATAGCGGTCCATTCCGTTGCCTACCAAGCGCGGTTCGAATCCCTGTGTTACCTCCAGCTTGGTCGGGCATCCCTACAGACAAAATTGGCCGTGTCTGCGGTAGGGAAGCCGGATATGGGTATGTGTCCTGGTAGATGCACTAGCGCCTCCTCTGGTCGGTCGGGGCAGCTGTTCGGGGGGGAGGGGGAAGTGGGGGGAATGGTGTGATCCTACCATGTGCTACGTCCTCCTGGCAAAACTCCTCACTGTCAGGTGAAAAGAAGTAGCTGGTGACTCCACATGTATCGGAGAAATCATGTGGTAATCTGCAGCCCTCCCCAGATCAGTAGAGGGGGTGGAGCAGCAATCGGAACAGCGCGGAAGAGTGGGGTAATTGGCTGGATACAATCGGGGAGAAAAAAATCCCCCCTGAGAAATAGCGGCGGCACTTCAGCAACCTGGTGAGTAGCTGGTTAAGCTTAGCATTCCCTTGTACAGTGTTTCTCAACCCAGTCCTCAAGGAACCCCTATCCTGCATATTTTCTTTGCAACCCTGAATAGGTACCTGTTTGTAGTTATTCAACCAATCAGCAATGAATTTTGTCAGATGTTGCACACCTTGCATAATTAAGTGCCGCGAGATGATTGGTTGAGTAAGTACAAGCAGGGCTACCTATGCAGGGTTACAATGAAAATCTGCAGGATAGGGGTTCCTTGAGGACTGGGTTGAGAAACACTGCCCTAGTATCACTAGCCACAACTGTGTCCACAATCATTGTTCCTTTCTTTTCTTTCTCATTTCGGAACACTAGACCGCCAGCATCACACGAAGCATTTCTGTAGCCATGTTTGACAATTTCTTGACCCTCTTCCACGATGACCTATGAACTCGTGCGAGATTGTGAAAGGCAGCATACGGTGGTTGGTTGGTGTCATACTTGTAGTGTTGCCAGTCTCCCGGCCAAGACACTGCAAGACTGTATGGCACCATGACTGCCTAATCTGACATGGTGACCATGGAAAGACAAAACTATCGTGTAGTCTGATCCCGGTTTAAGTGAAACCTGTCTTTTAATCTCAGTCAAATGTCCTTCCCTCTTTCCTCACCCAGAGTGATGGAGACCCCGACACTGACCACCCTTCCCTCTGAGCTCCTTCTGGATCGGCTCCATCCAAACCCCATGTACCAACGGGTCCCACTGTTACTCAACTCCAAGCTGCTGGCCCTCGAGTACCCTCGCAACAACATACAATATGTCAGGGACATTGGGGAGGGAGCCTTCGGCCGGGTTTTCCAAGCAAGGTGGGAGATCCTTTATTGTGAGAAGTCAATTATCTATTAACAGTCTCTTTTGTACCACATTACAATAAATCAGACAAATTATAGGTTAGGACAAAGGTTCGGACTGTTTCGCTCATAAGGCTGAGGGAACGGCCTCTCTAGTCATGGGTTTAAGATTAGGGGTTGGGTTTTGGAATCAGGAATCAGGAACACTTCACTTATCATTCCGCCCCGTGCACCTGCGCACATGAAATGAAATGAAATGCTGTTTCCCCCAGCCCACAGCAGCGCAACATACAGACAAAAACACATTCCAGAACTACAAGAACACACATATTCAAATCACACATATATCCAGACTAAACAACAAAAAATCACTGTCCAGGAGAACGAACGCCAGCCAGGATGACTGTCGGACCTGTCGTTCTGCATGGGCTAGCAGTTAGCCTAGCCTACTCCGATTACGCGTCCTGTCAGACCGCCCTTCCTGTTTCCTCCTCGTGCAGAGCTCCAGACAGGGGCTCTGGTCCCTGTGGCAACCGGATGAAGCAGACCAAGCCCTCCCTCCCAGCCGATCCAGCGCCAGCTCTCCCAGCCAGCAGAGGTGGAAAAACCTGGTCCAGAAAGTAAAAACCCTAACCGTGTCTTTACTCCACCCATGTACTAAACCATCAGATTGCACTGACTAGTTTCCCAAATTAGCTGGTTTAATACATGGATGGAGTAAAGACATGGTTAGGGTTTTCACT
>NC_079222.1:4118155-4128155 GCF_029633865.1 Lampris incognitus
ATATTTGAAGGAGGCGGCGCCCCAGTGCCCTCTACTGGCTAGCCGCCACTGGTATGCAGACAATAACGTAACCCAACCTAGCAGCATCGCTAAATTGAGTTCAATTTATTTGAACTGTTTAGCTGTCGGTGCTAGCTGCTGTGCACTCAACCAAGATGCTAATGTTTAGCTGTCGGTGCTAGCTGCTGTGCACTAAACCAAGAGGCTAATGTTTAGCTGTCGGTGCTAGCTGCTGTGCGCTCAACTAAGATGCTAATGATTAGCTGTCAGTGCTAGCTGCTGTGCGCTCAACCAAGATGCTAACGTTTAGCTGTCGATGCTAGTTGCTGTGCACTCCAACAAGAGGCCATGTTTATCCGTCAGTGCTAGCTGCTGTGCGCTCAACCAAGAGGCAAATGTTTAGCTGTCGGTGCTAGCCGCTGTGCGCTCAACCAAGATGCTAACGTTTAGCTGTCTGTGCTAGCTGTTGTGCGCTCAACCAAGAGGTGAATGTTTGGCTGTCTGTGCTAGCTGTTGTGCGCTCAACCAAGAGGCGAATGTTTAGTTGTCGGTGCTAGCTGGTGTGCGCTCAAGCAACAGCCTAATGTTTAGCTGTCGGTGCTAGCTACTGTGCACTTAACCAAGAACCTAATGTTTAGCTGTCAGTGCTAGCTGCTCTGCGCGCAACCAAGATGCTAAGGTTTAGTTGTCGGTGCTAGCTGCTGTGCGCTCAACCGAGATGCTAAGGTTTAGCTTTCAGTGCTAGCTACTGTGCGCTCAACCAAGAGGCTAATGATTAGCTGTCAGTGCTAGCTGCTGTGCACTCAACCAAGAGGCTAATGTTTAGCTGTCTGTGCTAGCTGCTGTGCACTCAACCAAGAGGCTAATGATTAGCTGTCAGTGCTAGCTGCTGTGCGCTCAACCAAGAGGTGTTGGTTAACATGTTACATTTTTAAAAGTTTATGTTTTTTAAATGATTTGAAGCTTTTTTAACCATTTTATAAAACAATTATGTTTATAAAAAAAATTAAACATAAAAAAGCTTTTTTGTTCTTCAAACAAAGATTAATACTTTTTTTGCTTTTTAAAACAATGATTAATTATTTTGTAAAATTACATTTCAATTTGTTTTTTAAAACAGTGTTTTTAAACAAAATGTTATCGACTACATTTTGGTCGGGATTTCTTTTATCGTAGATGCGATTTAATTTGAAATATGACTCATTCTGAGGACTTGTTGACTTCACGTCATACAGTTGGTGTATGTTTATGTGACGGAGGTTTGACGCAGGACGTCAGTACAGTACGGTTTCATGGTTAATCCATTTCCCTGATGATTTGGTGGAAGACTTTCTATTGCATGACATAAAAATACTATTTTGCCTGATTGGTAATCTGCACAGATTGCCAATAAACAAATGTTGCCTGACAACTAATGTGTGTTTGCTGGCCAGAGTAAGACAAACGTCATCTATTTGACTTTGCCAACTCTAATAACGTTTACCTAATCTAATACAAACAAGCCCCGGTACAACGACGGTTCAAGGAAGATGGGGGGAGGGGAACATGATGCTGTGTTGGTCACTGACTGTTGAAAGAGCTTTATTTGCCTCGGTCTGTTTAATGACTGCCGAGGCTGGGGAACTTTTTTAAACGCAACTAAGATCTCCGGGAAATAAATGTTAAGATTTCTTAACATCCCGTAAACTGACAGCACAATAGATTCAAAAACACTGACGTTAACTTGAAACTTTGTTTCAGATCCCCTAAAAGAAAATCAAGAGTTTTACAGCTTTACACTCATTTTCACATTTCCTTGTCTCTTTTTCCCTCTATTGTTTTTGTTTTTCTCTTGTTTTTGGAAGCATCTTGCTGATTTCAAGTCTCCTTCCAATGTTTGTTTTGTTGATTTTTTTTGTTTGTTTATTGTTTAGGTTAACTTTTTATGTTGACTCTGTTTACCGTTGACGTGTCCTTGTGTTTGTTCCTGTAGAGAGCAAAGTTCTGAAACTGTAGAGACCTCTGAAACTGTAGAGAGCTCTGAAACTGTTGAGAGCTCTGAAACTGTAGAGAGCTCTGAAACTGTTGAGAGCTCTCAGACTGTAGAGAGCTCTGAAGCTGTTGAGAGCTCTGAAACTGTAGAGAGCTCTGAAACTGTTGAGAGCTCTGAAACTGCAGAGAGCTCTCAGACTGTAGAGAGCGCTGAAGCTGTACAGAGCTCTGAAACTAGAGAGCTCTGAAGCTGTAGAGAGCTCTGAAACTAGAGAGCTCTGAATCTTTAGAGAGCTCTGAAACTGTTGAGAGCTCTGAAACTGTTGAGAGCTCTGAAACTGTAGAGAGCTCTGAAACTGAGCTAAAGTTTCAGAGCTCTCCACAGTTTCATAGCACTCCACAGTCCAGAGCTCTGAAACTGAGCTTCAGAGCTCTGAATCTTTAGAGAGCTCTGAAACTGTAGAGAGCTCTGGAACTGTAGAGAGCTCTGAAACTAGCGAGCTCTGAAACTATAAACTTTACTGCGAGAGTGGAACAAAGCAAACGTTAACCAAACCAATTATAATTAAATTATAGTCATGATCTTCAGTCCACTACTGGACTGTCGCATGTACATGCTAGGTGACATGTACATGCTAGGTGACATGTACATGTGTCCCAAACACAATCTGTGTGTGTGTGTGTGTGTGTGTGTGTGTGTGTGTGTGTGTGTGTGTGTGTGTGCGTGCTCTGTATATTTATATACGGAGTAAAACATCTTGATCCTACCAGACAATGATCTTTACCCTAGGCCTTAGCTGCACACACACACACACACACACACACACACACACACACACACACACACACACACACACACACACACACACACACACACACACACACACAAAGGCATGCATCCAGAGACCAGTGGACAGTGAAGTCGTCTCTCTCTGACCTACAGCTCATCAAATAGCAGACCTCCATGTCCCAACTTCCTCCTCTCTGCTCTAAATCCGTCTCACAGTGATTCTTCTTGGTTCTGGATTCAAACACTGGAAGGTTATAACATAAATAACGAGACACACACACAGCTTTGAATATTTTAAGCACTAGTCACATCCTTTCTAACAATGGCAGAAGAGACAACAACAACAACAATGACATCACAGAAGGCTGAATCAGGTCATCTAGACACAGCGTTTACCGACACATACGTTTCATCATCATCTAAGTGACCTCTTCAGGCTCAACTGACTGCAGGTATCCCACCCTTATAAACAACACAGTCGCATAACGACCCAAACCAACGATTGGTTTCATATGCAGATATGGGTGTGACCATTAACTAGAGTTTCAATGGCCATGTGTCCTATTCACAGAGGATCGGGGAATGTTTGCAATCACAGCATTTTAAGATGCACACCCTTGATTTAGTTTTCATCCTGATCATGTCTCTAAATTCCCGGAATGAGACTGG
Source organism: Lampris incognitus (assembly GCF_029633865.1). Lineage (NCBI taxonomy): Eukaryota > Metazoa > Chordata > Actinopteri > Lampriformes > Lampridae > Lampris > Lampris incognitus. The sequence continues at coordinate 4,121,586 of NC_079222.1, forward strand.
TTTTGTTTCTGACCATAAACGTATTAACGTATTGATGCTCCTTTACCACCTGCTGCACTACCCCAGAAACGTATAATTCCCTCATCTTTAATAAGCAGTCAGCAGCCATGCTTTCTAGTTACTGCTCCAGTCTGGCCAGCTGCCCTGCTCACTTCGCCAACATTAATGACCAAGTTAGTGGTTTAATGATTTGTGTATATCTGCCTTTGATTTTTCAGCTCCATATACTCCCAGGACTGTCCCAGTTATTAACACAGCCCCTTGGATCAATGAAAATATCAATGAAAAAAGAAGGGAATATAGAAAGGTTGAAAACAGATGGAAAAATTTTACTCTTGAAGTTCACCAACTCCATATGAAGGAGCTATCATCAAAACTGAATCAAGCTATTAAAGAGCCGAGAGCCGCTTATTCTCTGACTAGATTGAGAGTAATAAACATAACCTTGGGTTTCTGTTTAGCGCTGTCAATCAGCTTGTGCATCCCTCTCCCTACCATTTCTGCCTGTTCTGCAAATGACTGTGAAAATGTCTTGTCTTTCTTTGTTGAACAGATCCAAGGGTCAATTTTACCCCTACTGTTTTACCCCTTTCAGCCATCTGATTTTAATGTCAGAATTTGCTCTCGTTCCTCTGCAGTTCCTTGTACATACTGTAGCCCTTATGCATCCCTCCTACAGTCCCTGTGATATAGTTCCGACCATTTTAAAAAAAAATCCATCCTCCCTGGCCTAGGTCCCAGCTGCTGTTTATCATCAACTGCTCACTCACGTGAGCAGTTGATACCTGACTACTTTAAAATTGTCTGTGTTCAGCCCCTCCTCAAAAAACCCTCTCTTGTTCCGGCAAGGGTAGAGAATTATAGACCAATTTCCAAACTTTGCTTTTTATCCAAAATCCTTGAAAAAAAAATTGTCGCTGACCAAATCCTGCAGCTGACAGAGTCGTAACACGTTTGATCAATTTTAATCCGGCTTTCGTCACAAGCCTAGTACTGAGACTGCATTACTAGGAGTGTTCAATGACATTTTTATGCATGCTGATAAAGGAGAGTATTCTTATTCTCCTAGATTTAACCGTTGCATTTGATACCATCGATCATGCCATCTTACTTGATAGGTTGGACAACTGGGTTGGCATTTCTGGTACAGCATTAAATTGGTTTTGCTCTTATCCGACTCATAGATATTTTAATATTTGTATTAAAAAGCTTGAATCCTTGACAGCTCCCCTACTGCATGGAGTCCCTCAGGGGTCTGTCCTTGGGCCAATCCTCTTCTCTTTATACACGCTTCCTCTGGGTCATTTGTTTAGTCACTTTCAAGACATGTCACACCACTGTTATGCCGATGATACTCAGATCTATTTCTCTGCCAAACCCAATAACCTGAATCACCTGTCCTCCCTCCATGATTGCTTAGCTGCTGCCAAAGACTGGATGTCCCTTAATTTCCTCCATCTAAACCCCCAAAAAACTGAAGTTCTCTTAATTGGTCCTGAGAACTTTGCCACTGCAGTTGATCAGTTTATTGGCCCACTTCATTCAAACGTCAAACCTACCACTAAAAATCTTGGTTTCATCTTTGACCAGAATGTGTCTTTTGATCACCATGTTAACAAGCTTGTCCAATCCTGTTTTCTTCAGCTAAGAAATATTGCAAAAATCAGAAATATTTTGTCTTTTAAGGATATGGAAATAGTAATTCACATGTTCATTTTCTACCGTCTAGATTACGGTAACTCCCTGCCTCTCCCTCTGGCCTCAACCAAGCTGCTTTAAATCGTCTACAGTTGGTTCAGAACGCAGCTGCTAGACTACTAACCAGAACTAGCCGTAGGTCCCATATTACCCCTATTCTTGCATCCCTCTATTGGCTCCCTGTACAATTCAGAATTATCTATAACAGCTTATTGATTACATTTAAAGCACGGCATGATCTTGTCCCCAGTTATATTTCTGATCGTCTCATTCCTCATTCCACTTCCCGACCACTCTGATCCTCAAACCTCGGCCTTTTATCCATCCCGACTCCAACTGCAGAACAAAAGATGACCGCACCATTGCAGTTTTAGCCCCAAGCCTCTGGAATAATCTCCCCCAACCCATTAGATCCGCTGAATCTTTGGACTCTTCAGCGGCTTCTAAAAACTCATCCTTTCAGACAAGCCCTCTTATAGAGTCCCACCCCTACTTCTGTTTGGTTCGATTATATCTTGGTCTGTTACTCCCCATGCCATGTTTTATATTCATTCAGTTTATTTAATGTATTTATTTGTGTTTTCTGTTTTGAGTGTAAAGCACTTTATGTGTTTTTAAAAGTGTTACTTAAATAAAATGTTACTTACTTACATGGCCATTGAACCTCGAGTTAATGGTCACGGCAGTTTCATTATCATACTGATGGTTGGTTTGGGTCGTTATACCACTGTATTGTTTATAAGGGTGGGGTACCTGCAGTCACTGTATTGTTTATAAGGGTGGGGACACCTGCAGTCACTGTATTGTTTATAAGGGTGGGGTACCGCCAGTCAGGTGAGACTGAAGAGGTCACTCAGATGATGATGAAATGTTTCTCTCAGTAAATGTTGTGTCCAGATGAACTGATTCAACCTTCTGTGATTACCATATTGAGCATGCATAAAGACAAAATAATGAAAATAATATTGCAACAATAAGACTTCAGTAACAGTGTCCGGGGTCATATGAACGTGTGTTTATTTTTGGGGACAGGTTTCCATGTTAGCTGCATCACAGAGCCACTACTGTAAGTCAGTACATTTACTGCCTGTGTGAGTTTATCGTTGCCCCTGTATAAAGCCTGTGTTTAGTCTGTGTTAAGTCTGTGTTTATGTCTGTGTTTAGTCTGTGTTTATGTCTGTGTTTAGTCTGTGTTTAGTCTGTGTTTATGTCTGTGTTTAGTCTGTGTTAAGTCTGTGTTTAGTCTGTGTTTATGTCTGTGTTTAGTCTGTGTTTATGTCTGTGTTTAGTCTGTGTTTAGTCTGTGTTTAGTCTGTGTTTATGTATGTGTTTAGTCTGTGTTTATAGTCTGTGTTTAGTCTGTGTTTAGTCTGTTTAGTCTGTGTTTAGTCTGTGTTTATGTCTGTGTTTAGTCTTTTTAGTCTGTGTTTAGTCTGTGTTTAGTCTGTGTATAGTCTGTGTTTAGTCTGTGTTTATAGTCTGTTTAGTCTGTGTTTATGTCTGTGTTTAGTCTGTGTTTATGTATGTGTTTAGTCTGTGTTTAGTCTGTGTTTATGTCTGTGTTTAGTCTGTGTTTATAGTCTGTGTTTAGTCTGTGTTTATGTCTGTGTTTATGTCTGTGTTTAGTCTGTGTTTAGTCTGTTTAGTCTGTGTTTAGTCTGTGTTTAGTCTGTGTTTATGTCTGTGTTTAGTCTTTTTAGTCTGTGTTTAGTCTGTGTTTAGTCTGTGTTTATGTCTGTGTTTAGTCTTTTTAGTCTGTGTTTAGTCTGTGTTTAGTCTGTGTATAGTCTGTGTTTAGTCTGTTTAGTCTGTGTTTAGTCTGTGTTTAGTCTGTGTTTATGTCTGTGTTTAGTCTGTGTTTATGTCTGTGTTTAGTCTGTGTTTATGTCTGTGTTTAGTCTGTTTAGTCTGTGTTTAGTCTGTGTTTATGTCTGTGTTTAGTCTTTTTAGTCTGTGTTTAGTCTGTGTTTAGTCTGTGTATAGTCTGTGTTTAGTCTGTGTTTATAGTCTGTTTAGTCTGTGTTTATGTCTGTGTTTAGTCTGTGTTTATGTATGTGTTTAGTCTGTGTTTAGTCTGTGTTTATGTCTGTGTTTAGTCTGTGTTTATGTATGTGTTTAGTCTGTGTTTAGTCTGTGTTTATGTCTGTGTTTATGTCTGTGTTTAGTCTGTGTTTAGTCTGTTTAGTCTGTGTTTAGTCTGTGTTTAGTCTGTGTTTATGTCTGTGTTTAGTCTTTTTAGTCTGTGTTTAGTCTGTGTTTAGTCTGTGTTTATGTCTGTGTTTAGTCTGTGTTTAGTCTGTGTTTATAGTCTGTGTTTATAGTCTGTTTAGTCTGTGTTTATGTCTGTGTTTAGTCTGTGTTTATGTATGTGTTTAGTCTGTGTTTAGTCTGTGTTTATGTCTGTGTTTAGTCTGTGTTTATAGTCTGTGTTTAGTCTGTGTTTAGTCTGTGTTTATGTCTGTGTTTATGTCTGTGTTTAGTCTGTGTTTAGTCTGTTTAGTCTGTGTTTAGTCTGTGTTTAGTCTGTGTTTATGTCTGTGTTTAGTCTTTTTAGTCTGTGTTTAGTCTGTGTTTAGTCTGTGTTTATGTCTGTGTTTAGTCTTTTTAGTCTGTGTTTAGTCTGTGTTTAGTCTGTGTATAGTCTGTGTTTAGTCTGTTTAGTCTGTGTTTAGTCTGTGTTTAGTCTGTGTTTATGTCTGTGTTTAGTCTGTGTTTATGTCTGTGTTTAGTCTGTGTTTATGTCTGTGTTTAGTCTGTGTTTAGTCTGTTTAGTCTGTGTTTAGTCTGTGTTTAGTCTGTGTTTATGTCTGTGTTTAGTCTTTTTAGTCTGTGTTTAGTCTGTGTTTAGTCTGTGTATAGTCTGTGTTTAGTCTGTGTTTATAGTCTGTTTAGTCTGTGTTTATGTCTGTGTTTAGTCTGTGTTTATGTATGTGTTTAGTCTGTGTTTAGTCTGTGTTTATGTCTGTGTTTAGTCTGTGTTTATGTATGTGTTTAGTCTGTGTTTAGTCTGTGTTTATGTCTGTGTTTAGTCTGTGTTTAGTCTGTTTAGTCTGTGTTTAGTCTGTGTTTAGTCTGTGTTTATGTCTGTGTTTAGTCTTTTTAGTCTGTGTTTAGTCTGTGTTTAGTCTGTGTTTATGTCTGTGTTTAGTCTTTTTAGTCTGTGTTTAGTCTGTGTTTAGTCTGTGTATAGTCTGTGTTTAGTCTGTTTAGTCTGTGTTTATGTCTGTGTTTAGTCTGTGTTTATGTATGTGTTTAGTCTGTGTTTAGTCTGTGTTTATGTCTGTGTTTATGTCTGTGTTTAGTCTGTGTTTATGTCTGTGTTTATGTCTGTGTTTATGTCTGTTTAGTCTGTGTTTAGTCTGTGTTTAGTCTGTGTTTATGTCTGTGTTTATGTCTGTGTTTAGTCTGTGTTTAGTCTGTGTTTAGTCTGTGTTTAGTCTGTGTTTATGTCTGTGTTTAGTCTGTGTTTATGTCTGTGTTTAGTCTGTGTTTAGTCTGTGTTTATGTCTGTGTTTAGTCTGTGTTTATGTCTGTGTTTATGTCTGTGTTTAGTCTGTGTTTAGTCTGTGTTTAGTCTGTGTTTATGTCTGTGTTTAGCCTGTGTTTAGTCTGTGTTTATGTATGTGTTTAGTCTGTGTTTAGTCTGCGTTTAGTCTGTGTTTAGTCTGTTTAGTCTGTGTTTAGTCTGTGTTTAGTCTGTGTTTATGTCTGTGTTTAGTCTTTTTAGTCTGTGTTTATAGTCTGTTTAGTCTGTGTTTATGTCTGTGTTTAGTCTGTGTTTACTCTGTGTTTAGTCTGTGTTTATGTCTGTGTTTAGTCTGTGTTTAGTCTGTGTTTAGTCTGTGTTTACTCTGTGTTTATGTCTGTGTTTAGTCTGTGTTTAGTCTGTGTTTAGTCTGTGTTTAGTCTGTGTTTATGTCTGTGTTTAGTCTGTGTTTATGTCTGTGTTTAGTCTGTGTTTAGTCTGTGTTTAGTCTGTGTTTAGTCTGTGTTTATGTCTGTGTTTAGTCTGTGTTTATAGTCTGTGTTTATAGTCTGTTTAGTCTGTGTTTAGTCTGTGTTTAGTCTGTGTTTAGTCTGTGTTTATGTCTGTGTTTGGTCTGTGTTTAGTCTGTGTTTATGTCTGTGTTTAGTCTGTGGTTAGTCTGTGTTTATGTCTGTGTTTAGTCTGTGTTTATGTCTGTGTTTATGTCTGTGTTTGGTCTGTGTTTAGTCTGTGTTTATAGTCTGTGTTTAGTCTGTGTTTAGTCTGTGTTTAGTCTGTGTTTAGTCTGTGTTTATAGTCTGTGTTTAGTCTGTGTTTAGTCTGTGTTTAGTCTGTGTTTATGTCTGTGTTTAGTCTGTGTTTAGTCTGTGTTTAGTCTGTGTTTATGTCTGTGTTTATGTCTGTGTTTAGTCTGTTTATAGTGTGTGTTTAGTCTGTGTTTAGTCTGTGTTTAGTCTGTGTTTAGTCTGTGTTTAGTCTGTGTTTAGTCTGTGTTTATAGTCTGTGTTTAGTCTGTGTTTATGTCTGTGTTTATGTCTGTGTTTATAGTCTGTGTTTATAGTCTGTGTTTAGTCTGTGTTTAGTCTGTGTTTAGTCTGTGTTTATGTCTGTGTTTAGTCTGTGTTTAGTCTGTGTTTAGTCTGTGTTTAGTCTGTGTTTAGTCTGTGTTTATGTCTGTGTTTAGTCTGTGTTTAGTCTGTGTTTAGTCTGTGTTTAGTCTGTGTTTAGTCTGTGTTTATGTCTGTGTTTAGTCTGTGTTTAGTCTGTGTTTAGTCTGTGTTTAGTCTGTGTTTAGCCTGTGTTTAGCCTGTGTTTAGTCTGTGTTTAGTCTGTGTTTAGTCTGTGTTTAGTCTGTGTTTAGTCTGTGTTTATGTGTGTGTTTAGCC
>NC_079222.1:4133155-4138958 GCF_029633865.1 Lampris incognitus
GGTCCCGTAGTCCATTTTTGGGGCAGGGCCCCCTGCTGGCTTAATTTGACCGTAGTCTTTTATCTAATCATCCAATGCTGTGTTTGCCAAACTTTATTTTCCTGGGGACCCACTTTGGGAAAATGACAAACCCCGCTGGCTTTATCTTTATATCACGAGAAGAGTGGACTTGTGCACAGATGAATGTTTCTGACTATTTTTGCTGCCATTTCCGCATCACCTGGTCAGATGTTGACTAGGTAAACCAGCCATTTCAGAGAAGTTTATGTTTGCTATATCACAACTTTGTATTATGCACGTGTTACTGAAGACATTAAAGACTTTATAAATGAGACCAAATAAATGCCTTTAGGCAGAGTTAACAGGCTATCTCATTGTTTTTATTTCCTCTCGTCAGTAAAACAATACACACATTTTAAATACCTTATTATAAGTGACACAAGATAAGTGCATTTAGGCGGAGTTAACAGGCTCTCGTTTTATCCGTCTTCAGTAAAACAGAACGTACGCCAGCCTTTCAAGTTAGATTCAATGTTATAAGTACAACTGTCAGAACAAAACGAACATTCAGTACCATCAAAAACGCGCTTCTCGTTATCAAACATTCATCTCATCTCATCTCATCTCATCTTCAGCCGCTTCTCCGGGGTCGGGTCGTGGTGGCAGCAAGCTAAGTAGGGCACTCCAGACGTCCCTCTCCCCAGCAACGCCCTCCAGCTGCTCCTGGGGGATCCCAAGGCGTTCCCAGGCCTGATTGGACACGTAGTCCCTCCAGCGAGTTCTGGGTCTACCCCGGGGTTTCCTCCCAGTTGGCCGTGCCCGGTGAACCTCCAAAGGAAGGCGTCCAGGAGGCATCCTGATCAGAGGCCCAAACCATCTCAACTGGCTCCTTTCGACGCAGTGCAGCAGCGGCTCTACTCCGAGCTCCCTCCGGATGTCCGAGCTCCTCACCCTATCTCTAAGGCTGAGCCCAGACACCCTACGGAGGAAACTAATTTCAGCCACTTGTATCCATGACCTCACCCTTTCGGTCACTACCCAAAGCTCATGACCATAGGTGAGGGTTGGAACAAAGATTGACTGGTAATTTGAGAGCTTTGCCTTCCGGCTCAGCTCCCTCTTCACCACAACGGTCCGGTACAATGTCCACATTACTGCTGATGCTGCACCAATCCACCTGTCAATCTCCCGCTCCATCCTACCCTCAATCGTGAACAAGACCCCGAGATACTTGAACTCCTTCACTTGAGGCAACAACTCATCCCCAACCCGGAGGGAGCAAGCCACTATTTTCCAGTAGGGAACCATGGCCTCAGACTTGGAGGTGCTGACTCTCATCCCGGCCATTTCACACTCAGCTGCAAAGGAGGTCGTGTTCTGATGAAGCCAACAAAACTACAACATCTGCGAAGAACAGAGATGCAGTTCTGAGGTTCAAACAATCAATCAATTGAAACAGTTAATCATTCCGTTAACCACATCAGGTCCACGGAAAAACATTAGGCCCTCTATGTGCTATTTACTTGGCCTTTTTTAGGCTAAGTAAATATTTAGGCCTACTCCAAATATCCAGTTGTGCATATTAATTTCACTTGAGCCTTGCTAATGGGATCAGTGGGCCTGCTTGCTTTTTAGTATTGTAACGTGCATGGATAAGTAGACACGTTAGTCCTTGACTAACGGGTCGGACCCTTTAGTCGACTGGTTAACGTTGTCGCTTGCGGAGTGGGAGCCACGGGTTCGCGTCCCGGCTGCGGTGACGGTCTCCTTTCCCACCAAAGCCCTGCGTCTCAGCTTAGACTCTGCTATCACCAGGCCTTCCTGGGCTCTCCTCTTCCTGCCTGTCCTAACCATAATGCCTTCTGATGCCACTCTAGAGTCCTTGGAGTCCCGATAGAGCAGTGCTTCTCTTGTGAGAAACCCTGAACTCCTTGTCGAGGCTGCTGATAGGGAGCTGGAGTTTGTTGCTCCTCCCATACAGTGCTGCACTGCTAAGGCTAAGAGGTAGCTACTGATCTTCCTCTCCAAGGTCCTTACTGTCGACAGGGTTACCTCGTGAACCAGCAGAGGCCAGAGGACTTGGGGTAAGATGCCATGTTGGTAAATCCAAGCCTTGAATCTGCCAGGTAGGCCAGACTTGTCTACTAAATAAAACCGAGGGGATTAGTTTTGATCCCCAAAGAAGTTGCTGATCAGAGTCCAGTGGTGATACATAACCAGTCAATTACTTAAGTTCAGTCCTATAAGTATCTTGGTGTCCACATTGATAGCACTTTAACCTGGGATATTCATGGTGACTGGATATGTTCTCCAGAGAATGTATTCTTTATGTAGAGTGTGTCTACTTGGAATTGAACAAAAAATCATGTTTTTATTTTATCATGCTGTTTTAGAAAATGCATTCAGGTATGGATTGACTGCATGGTTTGGGAACCTTCCTGTATTATCAAAATAAAAGTTATCGCAAATCCATATCCTGTTTCATTGTTGTATCCTTCTCTCACTCTGATGTGTGACTGTCCTTTCTTGTCTCTTCTCCTGTGTATGTGAATGTTGTGATGTGAGTCTCTCCTGTGTGCATGTGTAGTCTGTCGTCCTGTCAGGTCTACATGGTGACGGAGGTGACGTGGCTCAGGTCCTAGGTTGTTCCGGTGGCATCTGGACTCCGCTTGGCTTCATCCTTCTCATCATATTCTTCATATATCTTATAATTCCAATATGATTCTGTTATCCTCTTTCAATGTTGTCTTCTGTAAATGTGTTTTATTTATATTCTATTTTATTCTATTTATTTATTTAGTGATTCTTCTGGATTGCCACCTCGCCGTGGTGGAAAAGCTTGCATATACCAATGATCCCAAAGTCTAGGCGGTCTGGAGCTTGGCTCCTGGTGGGGTCACCCAAGGCGGATTGGTCAAGGGGGAGGTTCCAGACGAAGGACGATCCAACAAAGACCTCAACGGCAGAACCGGTGGAAGATGTCTCCAGGTCCCATCAGCAGTGAAGGTGGATGAAGGCTGCAACAGAGGGTGGTCCCCAGTCGTCTTGGTTCTCCATACCATTGGACTCTGACTAGCCCCTGTCAAGTACCCTCCCATTTTGCAGCTCCATAAATCCGCCCCCTACACCCATCTGAGGAGCTAGAGCAGGGGTGGGGCAAGCCTATCCAGAAAGGACCAGTGTGGGTGAAGGTTTTTTGTTCCAAACTAAGCAGTTACACAACTGTGTCTCCTAGTCAAGTTCCTCAGCAAAGACTCTCCTGGTTGATTAGTGGGATCAGGTGTGTAACTTCTTGGTCGGAACAAAAACCTTCACCCACACTGGCCCTTTCTGGATAGGATTGTCCACCCCTGACCTAGAGGGGCCCAGAGGGGGGACGGGTCATACTCGAACCGAGTGTCTGCTGATGATGCATTTTATTCTGTACACTCAACATCCGTTGCATGTTGTCCGTCTTGGGGGAGAGATCCTCCTCTGTTGCTCTCCCTGGGGTTTCTTCCTATTATTTCTCCCTGTTAAAGGCTTTTTTAGGGAGTTGTTCCTTATCCGATGCGGCTGTTGGGCAAGGGGGGGGGGCGTTATGCTCGGGAGGGGGGCTGATTTCAACTTCTGATCAGAGAAACATGTTTTTGTATTTGATTGACAGGTTCTGTTGTATTTTAGGAATGCTCTTTTTGCCCTCAACTAACAATGAGACAGTGATCTGGTTTCTCCCTGCAACGGTTCAATATTCAATAAAGGCACTCAGGAAAAATCAAATCTCTCCCCCCCTCTCTCTCTCACTCTCTCTCTCTCTCTCTCTCTCTCTCTCTCTCTCTCTCTCTCTCTCTCTCTCTCTCTCTCTCTCCTCTCTCTCTCTCTCTCTCTCTGTCTGTCTGTCTGTCTGTCTCTCTGTCTCTCTCTCTCTCTCTCTCTCTCTCTCTCTCTCTTCTCTCTCTCTCTCTCTCTCTCTCTCTCTCTCTCTCTCTCTCTCTCTCTCTCTCTGTCTGTCTGTCTGTCTCTCTCTCTCTCCCCCCCCCCCTCTCTCTCTCTCCCCCCCCCCTCTCTCTCTCTCTCTCTCTCTCTCTCTCTCTCTGTCTGTCTGTCTCTCTCTCTCTCTCTCTCTCTCTCTCTCTCTCTCTCTCTCTCTCTCTCTCTCTCTCTCTCTCTCTCTCACACACACACACACACACACACACACACACATTTTCTCTCTCCTCCCAATGTTTTCATGTCTGCGGGGCAATAGAAGCATTTTTTTCATCGTGTGGACGATTTGTTATATATATGTTATTTGTTATAACTACTTTGTTTGAATGCTCAATGAAACATTTTCTGAAACTGTTTTTGGTTTTATGAGCTGGATCATAACAAGACACATACACTATATTTACTAAAGTATTGGACACCTGGCCATTACACCCACAGGAGCTTTTATGACATCTCATTCTAAAGCCGTAGGCATTAATATGGAGTTGGTCCCCCCTTTGCAGCTATAACAGCTTCCCCTCTTCTGGGAAGGCTTTCCCCAAGATTTTGGGGTGTGTCTGTAGGAATTTTTGCCCATTCATCCAGAAGAGCATTTGTGAGGTCAGGCAGGGATGTTGGATGAGAAAACCTCGCCCACAGTCTCCGTTCTAGTTCATCCCAAAGGTGTTTCGAGTGGGGTTGAGCCTCAGGGCTCTGTGCGGGCCAGTCCAGTTCTTCCACACCAAATTCACCCAACCATGTTTTTTTTGTTTTTTTTGGGGGGGGGGGTTTGTTTTTTGTGCTGCTTGTTTTTTGCTGCGGTAGTGCAGTATAGATAGGGTGTTATGTGCACCATGATTGTTGATATATTTTGTTTTTATTTCTATTTCTTATTTTATCGTTTATTTCTATTTGTTTCTATTTTTTTCTTGTTTCTGTTTTCTTATCTTGTATCTTGTTAGTTTTTAGTTATTAGAGCGTGTCTGTAATAGAACCCATTTTCCCCTCAGGGATGAATAAAGTGTTCTGATTCTGATTCTGATTAACCATGCCTTAATGGACCGTGCTTTGTGCACTGGGGCACAAAGCAAGTCCCTCCCCAAACTGTTCCCACAAAGTTGGAAGCATAGAATTGCCCAAAATGTCTTGGTATGCTGAAGCATTAAGATTTCCCGCCAATGGAACTAAGGGGCCAAGCCCAACCCCTGAAAAACAACCCCATACCATTATCCCCCCCCCCCCTCCACCAAACTTTACAGTTGGCACCATGCAGTCAGGCAGGTAACGTTCTCCTGGCGTCCCGCCAAACCCAGACTCGTCCATCAGACTGCCAGACAGAGAAGCGTGATTCGTCACGCCACAGAACACGTGTCCACTGCTCCAGAGTCCAGTGGCAGCGTGCTTTACACCATCCATCCGACGCTTGGCGTTGTGCTTGGTGATGCAAGGCTTGCATGCAGCTGCTCGGCCATGGAAACCCATTCCATGAAGCTCCCGGGGCACCGTTTTTGTGCTGATTTTAATGTCAGAGGAAGGTTGGAACTCTGCAGTTATTGAGTCAACAGAGCGTTGGCGACTTTTACCGCTTCGTGGCTGAGTTGCTGTTGTTCCTAAACGCTTCCACTTTTCAGTAATACACTTCCAGTTGACCGTGGAATATCTAGCAGGGAAGACATTTCACCAACTGACTTACTGCAGAGGTGGCCTCCTATGACAGCACCACGCTTGAATTCACTGAGCTCTTCAGAACCACCCATTCTTTCACACGTTTGTAAATGCAGACTGCATGGCTAGCTGGATTTTATACACTTTGGCAATGGGTCTGAATGAAACACCTGAATTCAATGATTAAGAG
>NC_079222.1:4139158-4184158 GCF_029633865.1 Lampris incognitus
CATCTATGCCTCGACATGTTGTGTTTGTTATATTTATATTGTCTTTATTATATTTATATTTATACAGTTTTTAGGGGCAGAGTGGCGTCTGGACCCGTCTCTCTTTTTGAACTGACGAAACCAGAGTTGTGAAACTAACTGACTCACTCTCACCCCCCTCCGGGACAGGGAGGGCTCTGTTCCTAATAGGAAACACACATCATACCGAGAGAAACAGATATCACCCGTCCCCTGTCTACTCTGCCTCTCTCTCTCTTTTCCTCTCTCTCTCTCTCTCTCTCTCTGTCTCTCTCTCTCTCTCTCTCTCTCTCTCTCTCTCTCTCTCCTCTCTCTCTCTCTCTCTCTCTCTCTCTCTCTCTCTCTCTCTGTCTCTGTCTCTCTTCCTCTCTTCTCACTCTGCCTCTCTCTCTCTCTCTCTCTCTCTCTCTCCTTCTCTCTCTCTCTCTCTCTCTCTCTCTCTCTCTCTCTCTCTCTCTCTCTCTCTCTCTCTCTCTCTCTCTCTCTTCCTCTCTTCTCACTCTCTCTCTCAGCCCATTTGCTCTTTCACAAAGACAGGGCCGGATCAAGATGCACAAACAACTCCCCCCCACCCCGGCCCCCCTCCCCGAACAGCCGCCAGTAACTCGGAGATCTCTGAAGAAAACGGAAACAGGTTTAAAGGGTGGTTTGAAATATTTCAGGGTGTCAGTTTTAGAAATGAGCATTTCAGCTCCTGTCTGAAGCCTGCCGTGCTCGGCTTGTGTTTTCTGCTGCCCCCCCCCCCCCGCAGCTGCTCCGACAGTAAAACCTGAATAAAAGGTAGGCCGCTCTCAGGCCGCTCTCAGGCCGCTCTCAAGGCCGTGACCAGGCCGTGACCAGGCCGTGACCAGGCCGTGACCAGGCCGTGACCAGGCCGTGACCAGGCCGCTCTCAGGCCGTGACCAGGCCGCTCTCAGGCCGTGACCAGGCCGTGACCAGGCCGCTCTCAGGCCGTGACCAGGCCGCTCTCAGGCCGTGACCAGGCCGTGACCAGGCCGTGACCAGGCCGCTCTCAGGCCGCTCTCAGGCCGTGACCAGGCCGTGACCAGGCCGTGACCAGGCCGTGACCAGGCCGTGACCAGGCCGCTCTCAGGCCGCTCTCAGGCCGTGACCAGGCCGCTCTCAGGCCGTGACCAGGCCGTGACCAGGCCGTGACCAGGCCGCTCTCAGGCCGCTCTCAGGCCGCTCTCAGGCCGTGACCAGGCCGTGACCAGGCCGGGACCAGGCCGTGACCAGGCCGTGACCAGGCCGTGACCAGGCCGTGACCAGGCCGGGACCAGGCCGTGACCAGGCCGTGACCAGGCCGTGACCTGGCACACCTTCGTCCGTTGCACAGCTGTTGCACGCCGCAGCGCCGCCGCAGCGCCGCCGCCGCCGCAGCGCTCGTCACTATCAACCGACCAACCAAATCACTCCGCAGCAGGGACTGACGTCACAACAGCTGTCGCCAGCGGCGACGTAAGGCGGGAAAGCCGAGCTATCCTCCTTTCAGACCAGCCCTGTGTTTATAAACAAACCAACATTTACGACCATGACAGAGAGAAAATGGCCACTAGGGGCGCACGAAGCACAGCAGCACTATATGGACGCTGACCACTGATGTCCCGAGAAAGAAAGATCTGGAAAAGGTAAAAAAAAAGAGTAATAAAGACACGAAACATGGGCAGGAAAAGAGTGGAAACGGTACCAGTCTCCTCTCGGACACATTTTCTCATTTTACATCTCCGTCTCACTCTCACTCTCACTCTCACTCTCACTCTCACTCTCACTCTCACTCTCTTTGTTATTTGTCGCTCCGCTGCCGCCCCCCCCCCACACACACACACACGCACCTCCCATCAATGCTCCTCTTATTAAACCTGAGCCTTAAATATCTGTCTATATGAGTCTGGGTAAATACATCTGTCTGGGTCTGGAAAAGCCTGCTAGTAAGTGTTTGTGCCTGTGGGTTAGGACGGGGGGGGGGGGGAGGGGGGAGAGAGAGAAGGGGGAGAGAGAGAAGGGGGAGAGAGAGAAAGGATTTCTTAATTGTCTTAAGATGCGGATGATGAGGGACGATGAGAACATACATCAACACAAAGACAGATCGGAGGGCACACAGAGACACACAATTACCACAGCAAACACAACGTTATGGGAACAACTGGGACATAATGGGGACCAGATCACCGCAGTAAACTGTGAACAATGAAAAACACACACACACACACACACACACACACACACACACACACAATTACACACAAGCACACACACAATTACACACAAGCACACACACTCACAATTACACACAAGCACACAAAAACACCATTACACACACATGCACACACACACATACACACAATTACACACAAGCACACAAAAAACACCATTACACACGCATGCACACACACACACACACACATACACACACACAATTACACACAGGCACACAAAAAACACCATTACACACACACACACACACACACACACACACACACACACACACACACACACACACACACACACACACACACACACACACACGCAGGTATGCATGGCTGACGTGACCACACCTCCTGCACACACAGACGTGCCAACACAACATCGCACGTGACTGCACGCGGCAAACAGACGTGTGGAGGAGCACCGCAGCAGACACGCAACGAGGACAACAAACACACAACGATGAGGACGCGATGACAACGGTGCACGCCAGCATCGGCTGACGTCAGAGCTGCTCCTCTTCCAGCCGGAACACAGCCTGGCCGTCAACGTCACAGCGGTGTGCTGCGTGCACAGCACGTGGCGCACACTGTTCAAGTCCACGTTGCACGTGGCTCTGGACTCCTGCCCTCCCCGCTCTGTATGCTGCAGTACCGCCCGGTCCAGACTGCACCAACTCACTTTGACCCGAGGCGTCGCTGCCCACCACCGTTCAGTGTATGAACGTCGGGAACGACAAATGCTCTTGTGGTGTGCCATAACCCAGGACCCGCGTCAGACGCCCCACGACCCCGACTCGGCAAGTCCAGCAAGTCAGATTTCCTTTTTTTTTCATTTCCCGCCTAGTCGGACACCCCTGACCGACGCCCAAACACGTGTCCCTGACGCTGACCAATAGGATAACAGAATGCTCTCTGGCGCGCATAGGTGAACCAAGATGGCGAAGAGGAGAGAGACGGAACAGCGGAACTGAGGGAAAGTTCGCTGAGCTGCGGAGTCAAACCCCCGCCTTCACGACCGGTTAGTCACGTTAGCCGGACGCTAACTAGCTTCGCGTCTGCATCGACTTTACGTGTCATCTCATCACGCGAAAACTGCTTGGCGTTTGGTGTGAACGCAGCATCAGTCAGCGTTGCAGAGTTTGTGACGTGGTTTCCGGTGTCGCGGAAACCTTTCGAGTTGACATGGCGGCTCTGACGTGTCATGCGCCGTGTGCTGACCTAGGAAGTGCAGAGCAACTCTGGCGTGGAAAAGGCTTAATGTTCACTTATGTGTGATGTTGTCACGCCTCCATCTGCCGCTCCTTTGTGCCGGTGTTTTGGTCCGGCACTGACGTGGGACTGGTCCACATCCACGCATGACGTCATGTGTGGCTCTGCCGGTGTTTTGGTCCTGCACTGGCGTGGGACTGGTCCACATCCACGCATGACGTCATGTGTGGCTGCGCCGGTGTTTTGGTCCTGCACTGGCGTGGGACTGGTCCACATCCACGCATGACGTCATGTGTGGCTGCGACGGTGTTTTGGTCCTGCACTGGCGTGGGACTGGTCCGCATCCACGCATGACGTCATGTGTGGCTGCGCCGGTGTTTTGGTCCTGCACTGGCGTGGGACTGGTCCACATCCACGCATGACGTCATGTGTGGCTGCTCCGGTGTTTTGGTCCGGCACTGACGTGGGACTGGTCCGCATCCACGCATGATGTCATGTGTGGCTCTGCCAGTGTTTTGGTCCTGCACTGATGTGGGACTGGTCCGCATCCACGCATGACGTCATGTGTGGCTCTGCCGGTGTTTTGGTCCTGCACTGGCGTGGGACTGGTCCGCATCCACGCATGACGTCATGTGTGGCTGCGCCGGTGTTTTGGTCCTGCACTGGCGTGGGACTGGTCCGCATCCACGCATGACGTCATGTGTGGCTGCGCCGGTGTTTTGGTCCTGCACTGGCGTGGGACTGGTCCGCATCCACGCATGACGTCATGTGTGGCTGTGCCGTTGTTTTGGTCCTGCACTGACGTGGGACTGGTCCGCATCCACGCATGACGTCATGTGTGGATACGCCGGTGTTTTGGTCCTGCACTGACGTGGGACTGGTCCGCATCCACGCTGACGTCATGTGTGGCTGCTCCGGTGTTTTGGTCCGGCACTGACGTGGGACTGGTCCACATCCACGCATGATGTCATGTGTGGCTCTGCCAGTGTTTTGGTCCTGCACTGACGTGGGACTGGTCCGCATCCACGCATGACGTCATGTGTGGCTGCGCCGGTGTTTTGGTCCTGCACTGACGTGGGACTGGTCCGCATCCACGCATGACGTCATGTGTGGCTGCGCCGGTGTTTTGGTCCTGCACTGACGTGGGACTGGTCCGCATCCACGCATGACGTCATGTGTGGCTGCGCCGGTGTTTTGGTCCTGCACTGACGTGGGACTGGTCCGCATCCACGCATGACGTCATGTGTGGCTGCGCCGGTGTTTTGGTCCTGCACTGACGTGGGACTGGTCCGCATCCACGCATGACGTCATGTGTGGATACGCCGGTGTTTTGGTCCTGCACTGACGTGGGACTGGTCCGCATCCACGCATGACGTCATGTGTGGCTGCGCCGGTGTTTTGGTCCTGCACTGACGTGGGACTGGTCCGCATCCACGCATGACGTCATGTGTGGGCCAGGTTCTGGTGGTTAGACTTATCATTTCTCAGCTGTCCCTGGTGGGTTTCCGCTGATGTTTCTCTCTCCACCAGGCCTCTGAAAATGAACACACCCCTCAGTAAATTACTGGTGTCTCCTTCCTCTTCTCTTCTCTTTCTTTCTTCGTCTCTCTCTCTCTCTCTCTCTCTTCTCTCTTTTCCGTCACTTTTCTGCTAACTTCAGATCTTATCTATACCTCTTCAAAAGCATAAATGGGAAAACACCCATAATCAATTAATCTGTATCCATCTCTCTCTCTCTCTCTCTCTCTCTGTCTCTGTCTCTGTCTCTCTCTCTCTCTCTCTCTCTCTCTCTCTCTCTCTCTCTGTCTCTGTCTCTGTCTCTCTCTCTCTCTCTCTCTCTCTCTCTCTCTCTCTCTGTCTCTGTCTCTGTCTCTCTCTCTCTCTCTCTCTCTCTCTGTCTCTGTCTCTCTGTCTCTCTCTCTGTCTCTCTGTCTCTCTCTCTCTCTGTCTTGCTTGCTCGCTCGCTCTCAAATTCCAATTCCAATTCAAATAGCTTCATTGGCATGAACAAAAAATATGTTGTTGCTAAAGCAGCAACATATCTTTATGTGTCCATCTCGCTCTCTCTCTCTCTTTGTCTCTCTTTTTGTCTCTCTCTCTCTGTTTTTTTCTCTCTTGCTTTGTCTCTCTCTCTCTCTCTCTCTCTCTCTCTCTCTCTCTCTCTCTCTCTCTCTCTCTCTCTCTCTCTCTCTCTCTCTCTCTCTCTCTCCCGGTGCATGCTGGCAGTCGTTGTGTGAGTGAGTTTGGTGAGAGCGACCTGCTGTTAGTAAGTTTGATTTATTTGTCCATTTTTATAATAGTTTTTTTTGTCTTTAGGGTTGATGGGTGCAGATTGAGTTTGTTTATTGGTTGTGGGCTACATTTGCTTTAGTCTGTGTGTTTGTTTGTTGTAGTTTTCTTCGGTGTGAGAGGGATGACGTCCTCGGAGATGCTTTCCCGCTATCCGACATGGAGTATGGGTTCAGGTGATCCATCTGTTCCGGTAGAGGCGGTTCTCCTGGCTCTAGGAGACCGTGTGGGACAAGCCAACCATGCCTCCAGGATGAACAGAGGTGTGATTGTTTTCCTGAAAGGAGAGTGTTTTGTGGCTGAGCTAATAGCGAGCAACATCTCTCTGAATGGCGTCTATCTGCAGGTTTCCCCGCTCACTGTGCCCTCCACCCGGGTCACCATCTCCGGTGTTCCCAACGAGGTGTTGGAGCGAGAACTGCAGCACTTTGGGAATCTGGCGAGCAGTTTTGGGACTATGGGGTTCGGCTGTTAGAGCGATAAACTGAAACATGTCCAATCCCTGTTCATGTTTCTGAATTGTCCATCATAAACACTGGAGGTTTCCTTCAGAGAGCGACATTACATGGTGTACGCCAGCACAGGCAGCATGAAATGTTTTGAGTGTGGGGATGTGGGTCACAAGCAGATCGCTTGCCCTCACAGGCCGGCCGAGGAGCGCACTACAAGTCCTCCAAGTCCATACGACCACAGCACCAGTGTTCCGCCGGATGAGGAGCAAGTGGATGCCGCTGCTCCGGGGGCTGAGCCCGAGGCAAGAGAGGGATACGGGCAGATAGTCAGGCAGGGTACAGCGAGCATATTCAGGCAGTAAGAATGTAATTGATGACAGCTCGGCTGTCCCGAGTGTCAGAACAGAAGAAAGGAAAGGAGCAGAGGAAACACTGGCAGCAGAAGAAAGCAGCGGGAAACGGCCAGCAGCTGGACCTGAGCAAAGTCAGGCTGGTGGTGTAAAGGAGAGAAAGGGTGAGTTGTGCATTATGGAGAGTGTTGCTGGTGAAGATAAGGTGGAGGAAATAGGGTACAACACTGACTCTGACTTTATCTCTGCCCAGGAGGAGTCCTAATCAGATGCCCGAACCACCTCAACTGGCTGCTTTCGACGTGAAGGAGCAGCGGCTCTACTCCGCGCTCCTTCCGGATGTCCGAGCTCCTCACCCTATCTCTAAGGCTGACCCAGACACCCTACGGAGGAAACTAATTTCAGCCGCTTGTATCCGCGATCACACCCTTCGGTCACTACCCAAAGCTCATGACCATAGGTGAGGGTTGGAACGAAGATTGACTGGTAAATTGACAGCTTTGCCTTCCAGCTCAGTTCCCTCTTCACCATAACTGTTGGGTACAACGTCCGCATTACTGCTGATGCTGCAACAATCCGCCTGTCAATCTACCGCTCCACCCTACCCTCACTCGTGAACAAGACCCCGAGATACTTGAACTCCTTCACTTGAGGCAACAACTCATCCCCAACCCGGATGCAGTAATCCACCATTTTGTGGTAGAGAACAATGGCCTCAGTCTTGGAGGTGCTGACCCTCATCCCGGCCATTTCACACTCAGCTGCAAACCGCCTCAGTGCGCGCAGGAGGTTGCATTCTGATGAATGAATGATGCTCTTGGATGCTTGTTTAGAGAGAACATACACGTATGACCTCTGATGACTAACAGTTCTCCTGATTTCCTATGTTAAATGCACTTATTGTAACTCGCTTTGGATAAAAGCGTCGGCTAAATGACTGTAATGTAATGTAATGCATTTGAAATGTGAGGTTTATATTCACAGGACATATCACCTTAAAGTACTTAATGACCTCCTCACCTCTGCTGACACTGGAGCCCTTAACATCCTCATCCTCGTCGACCTGAGTGCAGCCTTCGATACTGTGAGCCACAACATCCTGCTCACCAGATTGAAAGATGTCGGTATTGAAGGCACCGTACTCAGCTGGCTCCAGTCCTACCTCTCCAACAGGTCACACTTCATCTCACTTCACAACCACTCCTCTGTTCCATCCACAGTCACACAAGATGTTCCCCAAGGTTTTATACTCGGCCCACTCCTTTTCATCATCTACATCCTCCCTCTTGGTCAGATTCTCCGCCATTTCAACTTGGACTTCCTCTGTTATACTGATGACACCCAGATATACCTCAGCACCAAATCCCCTCACAATCCACCCCTCTCTCACTTGACTCCTGTCTGTCGGCAATTAAAGTCTGGATGCAGCAAAACCTTCTCAAACTCAACAGTGACAAAACTGAACTCCTCTTCATTGGCTTCAAGTCCACCCTCAGCCAAATCATCAACCTTGCACTCACCATCGATGGCACTACTGTCTCCCCTTCCTCCCAGGTATGCAACCTTTGTGTGATCCTTGATCCCACCCTCTCCCTTGAGCCACATATCCGCCAAATGGTCAAATCCTACTTCTGCCACCTTCGCAACATTGCAAAAATAAGATCCTCTCTCACACGCCCTGCTGCTGTGCTACTGATCCATGCCTTCCTCTCCTCCCGCCTTGATTACTGCAACTCACTCCTCTATGGCATCAGTGCTAGCTCTATCAAAAGACTCCAATTGGTCCAGAACGCATCCGCCCGACTTTTAACTTTCACCAAATCCTGGCACCACATCATTCCAGTCCTAAAAGACCTCCACTGGCCACCCATCTCCCACCGGATCAATTACAAAATCCTGGTTCTTACTTTTAAACCCTTCACAAACTGGCTCCCCGATACCTCACCGATCTCCTCTCCCCCTACCAACCCTCTCGGTCCCTCAGATCCACTTCAGCCTCCCTTCTCTCTACCCCCAGGTCCAACCTCCACGACTTTGGGGACCGAGCCTTCTCCAGAGCAGCTCCCAGGCTCTGGAATTCACTTCCCCAAATCATAAGAGACTCATAATCCCTGCTACTCTTCCAATCCCGTCTCAAGACACACCTTTTTCTCCATTGCCTTCTCGTGCCCCCACGTCCGCTCATCCACCCCTGGTCTGGGACAGGCTGGGGACTGCCCCCTCCCTCAACTCCCTCCCCAACTCCCTTCCCAAGCACATCAGACACTGCTGCGGGCTGCCCACATTCAGGTCATTGGTCGGGACTCACCTCTTCAGACTTCATCTGTGATTTATGATGTTTGTTTTTCTTTCCCTTTTTTATCTGTCCAGGTCGGAGATGCTGCTGGTGTCGTGTGTGGCTGCCGCATCTCCCTCTCATAGCCCCCCTTCCCATCCACCCCTGTATGTTGTGTAATGTTTATCTGTCGTCTTGTTTCACCCCATTTATTGTTAAACGACTTTGAGTATTAGAAAAGCGCTATATAAGATTGATTTATTATCATTATTATTAGTAGTAGTAGTGTTACCAACTTACTGGCAGAGCTGTAAAAATAGTCAGACTCGATGATTCGAAAAGTGAACAGTACTTAAGTAGCTTTTAAATCCAATCACATAAAGCTGGAAACTACTCAGGGCGGTTGAATTTTCTGAGTTAGCATTGGTCTATTTTCAGTTAAAAATGAGAAGATGGGGGGGAGAAAAAACCCCAGAATCAAATTCGTTGTAATAAAAAACGTATGAAATCATACTCAGTTATGTAGAATGTAAGACTGCCAGGCGTCTGACAAGTGAAGTTCTTTGGAAACAGAACTGGTATCGACAGGTGCTCCATTTGAAACAACAGAGATTGTGACTGATTAGAAATGCTGAACTGTGACCAACAAATTCTTGGACGAACACCCACACACACACACACAAAGACACACATAGACACACACACACACACACACACACACACACACACACACACACACACACACACACACACACACACACACACACACACACAGAGGAAGCGGATTATGACGTAACACAGGGAGGATGTAACAGCCCCCTGTGACATTGAGCCACATGCCGGACATGTTTCTACACTGACAGCCGATTGGTGAATTTGGCTCACAGTCAGCTCCGATTCCTTCCACTCTCATCCAGTGTGCGTGTGTGTGTGTGTGTGTGTGTGTGTGTGTGTTTGACTTATTTATTATTTATTATTTAATTATTACTTATTGAGCTATTTGTGGTTGTCATATACCGCCCTCCACGGTGTCAACTGGGGAACTTTGTAGTCGAACGAGACTTGTCAGCCAGTCCTGACGATGAAACGCCACTGATTGTCATGGGAGACATGCATATCCTTACTGACAAAAGCCAAGCGACTGACTTCCTGTCTCTTCTGTCCTCCTTTGACCTCAGACAGGTCCTCACACCTCCCACACACAAAGCAAGCGATAGTTTTGATCTGATTTTGACTCGGAACAACTCCACAGCAAATCTGACTGTCACCCCCCCCCCCCACATCTGTCAGGGCACTTCTTTATTCAATTTGCAACTTCCTTACGGGATCATCCTCACGTTCCTCCACAGATGGTCTCCTTCCACCGAAACTTCCGGTCCCTTACACCGACCCAGCTCTCCAGTGAGGTTTTTGCTTCCATGCCCCTCTGTCAACGAGGCTACAGACAAACTCTGTGCCTCACCAGCCTCCTCTCTTGACAATCTCTGCCCTCTAGCATCCAAACCTGCTCATAATGCCCCTCCTATTCCATGGCTCACTGAGGTCATGAGAGAGCAAAGGGCGGGGCTCAGAGCGGCAGAGAGAAAATGGCGTAAATCCAGAGAGTACACTGACCTAAGTGACTATGTGTCTCCTAGGAGCATTCTGCTCCAGCTTAAAAACAGCTAATACCATTTACTATCAGAACAAGATCTGTGGCACCACTGAGGCTTGAAAAATGTTTTTTTACTTTTAGCTCACTCCTCACTCCTCCTCCGACCTCCACTCTGCTCACTCCTGACATGTTCGCCTCATACATTACTGATAAGGCTTCTGCCATTAGCAACAAGATGCCTGAGCCTGACCAACTCTGTCTGACGCTGCCAGCTAACAGTGCCTCACTCACCTCATTCTCCCTCCTGACGGGAGAGGGAGTCTCCAAGCTTCTGCTAGACTCTCGTCCCACTGCCTGTCCACTGGACCCGATACCATCCAACCTCCTACAGACCATTTCCCCCGCACTTAACCCTGCAGTCACACACATCATCAACTCCTCGCTCACAACGGGTGTGTTCCCCACTGCATTTAAGTGAGCTCGGGTCACCCCGCTGCTCAAAAGACCTACACTCAACCCAGCACGGGTTGAAAACTACAGATCAGTTTCACTCCTACCCTTTCTATCAAACATACTTGAGTCCGTGGTCTTTAACCAAGTCTCTGAATTCCTTTCTGAGAACAATCTGTATTATCAGTCTGGCTTTAAGCAGGGTCACTCTACCGAGACTGCACTCCTGTCAGTAATAGAATCACTGCGTTCGGCTAGAGCTGCTAGTCAGTCCTCAGCTTTATTGCTGCTAGATCTGTCAGCTGCCTTTGACACTGTTAACCACCAAATCCTCCTCTCCACATTCACTGAGCTTGGTATCTCAGGAGCTGCCCTCCACTGGTTCATGTCCTACCTCCCAGGGAGATCTTTTAGAGTATCTTGGAGGGGAGAAGTATCCAAACCATATGGCTTATCCACAGGGGTACCTCAAGGGTCAGTGCTTGGCCCCCTTCTCTTCTCAGTATACACCACCTCACTTGGTGCAATCATCCGCTCCCATGGTTTCTCATACCATTGCTATGCTGATGATACCCAGCTCTTCCTATCATTCCCACCAGATGACCTCACAGTTTCAGCACGGATATAATCACGCCTTGCCGATATCTTTGCATGGATGAAAGAACACCACCTTCAATTTAACCTATCTAAGACTGAGCTCCTTGTCATCCCAGCCAGTTCATCCATACAACAACAGATCAATATCCAGCTTGGATCAACCAAACTCATGCTCACAAAGTCTGCCTGAAACCTGGGTGTCATGATTGATGACCAACTAACCTCTAAGGTTCACGTGGCCTTGATTGGTCGTACCGATTTGCCCTTTACAACATCAGGAGAATTAGACCCTACCTGTCTGAGCATGTAGCACAACTCCAGGTACAGGCTCTGGTAATATCACACACTGACTACTGCAACTCCTTACTGGCAGGTCTCCCTGCATTCACTTTCAAACCTCTGCAAATGATCCAGAACGCGGCGGCGCATCTGGTGTTCAACCAACCCTAAACAGCACATGCCAATCTGCTGTTCATATCCCTCCACTGGCTCCCGGTTGCTGCCCACATCAAATTCAAAACCTTAATGCTCGCTTACAAAACAGCAACTAAAATGGCTCCCGCCTACCTGAACTCCCTCATTCGGATCTAAACTCAGTCCCAATCGCTACCCTCTGCCAACGAAAGGCGCCTGGCACCTCCGCCAAAAGGGGGCCCTAAGTCACTAGCCAGACTCTTCTCTTCTGTAGTTCCCGGTGGTGGAACGAGTTACCATTCGATCCGCTGAGTCCCTCTCCATCTTTAAGAAGAAGCCAAAGACCCAGCTCTTTCTCTAACACTTCCACACCTGATGGTATTAATAATAATAATCATCATCATCATCATCATCATTATTTGCGTTGTCACCTCCTGACTGGATAATTGCTTGTATTGTATTAACTCTCAGATGTATGTCGCTTTGGATAAAAGCGTCTGCATAAAAAGACAAAACAGTCCAGTTACATCCGTTTTACTTGTAAGTGACTCGGTTACTTCTGTGTAGTTACCCATTAGCATGCTAACGTTTGCTTGACGGCCACCGGTTAAACAAACTCCACCAAATTTAATTCATTCAATACGTGCTGTTTTCCCTTTGGGCGGACAGAGCGACACTATATTCTCTGTTGCACTGAGTGTGAAAGGAGCGTTAAAATGTTTATTAATGTATAAAAGAGGTTTTCTGCTGATGTCATCTGTCGATCTGATAGTATTCACATAACAACAGCTGGGTTAAATGTGCAGCCTGAGTTCATAATGACTGACAAGACACTGAACACTCGAGTTTAAGCCCAAAAGAAACACAAACCAATCTGGACTCTGGATGGTCATTTAACCAGTCTAACCCTGAGCCTAACCCCTGGATAATACTTGTTTTTCAATTCATTCATCTTCAGCCGCTTCTCCGGGGTCGGGTCGCGGTGGCAGCAAGCTAAGTAGGGTACTCCAGATGTCCCTCTACCCAGCAACGCCCTCCAGCTCCTCCTGGGGGATCCCAACTCGTTCCCAGGCCAGATTGGACATATAGTCCCTCCAGCGAGTTCTAGGTCTACCCCGGGGTCTTCTCCTAGTTGGCCGTGCCCGGAAAACCTCCAAAGGAAGGCACACAGGGGGCATCCTAATCAGGCTGAGCCCAGACACCGTATGGAGGAAACTCATTTCAGCCGCTTGTATCCGCGATCTCACCCTTCGGTCACTACCCAAAGCTCACGAGTCATGACCATAGGTGAGCGTTGGAACGAAAATTGACTGGTAAATTGAGAGCTTTGCCTTCCGGCTCAGCTCCCTCTTCGTCACAACGGTCCGGGACAACGTCCGCATTACTGCTGATGCTGCACCAACACCTCACCCTCCTACCCTCACTTGTTCACGAGTGAGGGTAATACGGTACCGCCCAATCTAAACACGCTTGGAAGAGTTAAAGGTTAAGCCATTCGTCGCACAACTTTGCAAAAGGGAGATGAGATTATTATTCATTAAGATTATTCACTGGGATGGCATGGCTCAAGAGGTAGAGCGGGTCGTTTAGTATTCAGAAGGTCACTAGTTCCGTCCCCGGCTCCTTCAGAGAGCGTGTCTAAGTGTCCTTGAGCAAGACACCGAACCCCTACCTGCTCCTGATGAGCAGATTGGGGCCTTGCATGGCAGCCTCTACGGTCAGTGTCTGAATGTGTGTGAATGGGTGAATGTGAGACATACACTGTAAAGAGCTTTGAGTGGTCGGTAGACTAGAAAAGGATTATAGAAATTTAGTGCATTTACTATTATTCTATTCTTTATGGTTTCAAGTTTATTGAGGAGAGACAGGGCCATGAACTGGCTGCCAAACCACTCAATGTGTGTGTGTGTGTGTGTGTGGTGTGTGTGTGTGTGTGTGTGTGTGTGTGTGTGTGTGTGTGTGTGTGTGTGTGTGTGTGTGTGTGTGAGAGAGAGAGAAATTGTGGTCAGTGTTGATCGACTTGGCCATTGTGTTTCCTGAGATAACACTCATCAATTATTGAGAAGTGTGTCCGTTGTATGGGCATCAACATTAAAGTCATTTAGTTTAGTTTCTTCATACACAAAATGGCCATTCTGACCTTTTGGATTTTTAAAGTTTAATAAGTTTGTGGGAAAGAAAAAAAAGATACAGACCTGCCGCTCCCTTAATGGGACTAAAATTGCATATATTTACATTAAAATGAGTTTTAGATCAATTCCACAAAAAAAGTTATGATAAGCTCTATCTAACACGACCATGAGCGGTCAAAACGACCGCTCGTAATTTGCGCGTGATCGTGCGCGTCATGTCAGTATTTATGACGTGTGTCGGTGACGTCATTTCCTTTGTGAAGTTCGTTGCTCTGCCCTGGAAACCCACTAGCGCCCTCCAGTGGAGACAAATAGTCTAAACTTGATGTGTGATTATGTCCAACATGTCTGGTTACAGACGCACCATGACTACCACCGAGGCGCTGCAGCATTTACAGGTGTTGGACAGTGGCCATTTTAAATTGTTTAAAAATAGTATTTAAGTTTTTAAAGAGTTAATTTTGGCGTCAGCTAGTTTCATAACAGACATACTAACATATGTAACGCATTAATATCTCAGCTGGGTGTTTATCTTGACACAATATCGAGTTTAAACTGGCCGCCCGTGGTCGTTTTAGGTAGGCGTGAAATCCCGGTCGTTCTATTGTTAAACTTAGTTTAGTTTAGTTTAGCTTAGCTTAGCTTAGCGTAACTTACTTAGCTTAGTTTAGCTTAGCTTAGCTTAGTTTAGTTTAGTTTAGCTTAGCTTAGCGTAACTTACTTAGCTTAGTTTAGCTTAGCGTAGCTTACTTAGCCTAGTTTAGTTTAGTTTAGCTTAGCTTAGCGTAGCTTACTTAGTATAGTTTAGTTTAGTTTAGTTTAGTTTAGCTTAGTTTAGCGTAGCTTACTTAGCTTAGCTTAGTTTAGTTTAGTGTCTTCATACACATCAAAGTTAGTTTGGCGTTGAGGTCCATACACGAGGTTGGTTTGCTGATGGGGTCTTACACCAACACTAAAGTTTGTTTGCTGCTGGTTTTCAGCGCAGCTCAAAACACGCAGTCGGGTTTTTAGCAGAACTTGGAAGTCTTGCCTCCCCCCTTTTGCTTTTGTTGCTTTACTAATGCCACACAAATACACGTTAACGTGTGGAGCTGAGGCTATCCCAGCCCCACTGCACTCAGTTCACTGAGAAGGCTCCGGGTTATGGAAGAGGCTCCCTCTCTGTATGTGTGTGCGTGCGCGTGTGTGCGCGTGTGTGTGCGCGCGCGTGCACGTAAAGAGGCACATTTGCATGTGTGATGTGATCTTTGCCAAGACAAATCAAGGTTGGGTCAGATTCTGGAAAACGGCCCAGTTTGGTTTTCCCATCATTTAACTAAATAATGAGTACATGAACCACATCCCACCAGTCTTTACTACACCGCTGTGTGTGTGTGTGTGTGTGTGTGTGTGTGTGTGTGTGTGTGTGTGTGTGTGTGTGTGTGTGTGTGTGTGTGTTTGCGTGCCACACATTTGTCTTCACCGCTGTGTTTGCGTGCTGCACCTTCTATTTGAGCGTGCTTGCTTAGATTCGCACGTGCATGCCGGCTGGCCCGCGCACATGTGGAAGAGTGTGTGCGAGCGGCTCTCTGGGATACCTCTATATTTTCCATCTCATCCCGTCCTTCCCGGGAGAAATCAAGCGGAGCTGGTCCTGCGGGGGGGGGGGGGGGCGTGAGGACAGCGGGAGAGACGCTGTCATCATCTGGCCGGCAGATGGGAAGCGCAGAGGAAGTGGTCTTTGTAGATCCACTGTACAGATGTTCGACTTTCAGCCCGGCTTCACCAGGAAAAACAACCACTTTCCTCCGAGGGAACTCGGCTCCACACGCAACCTCGGTGTGCGCGCCATTCCCAGCCAGGACGGCGGCGCGGCTGCGGTGCATCTCGGTAACATGCATGATGGTGTGAAGCGAGAAGATCTCCGCTGGACTCGGGGGTTTCTACCTGCAGCGAGTCAGAAAGCCGCCGATATGATGATACCACTCCAGAACACCAAGCGGTCGGGAACTGTCCGAGACAGTTTTGTTATGTAAAAGTGGACATGCAGGCTGAGAGTCCAAGAGAATGTTGACAAAGAACTGGGAAGAAGGGAACACTTATATGGGAAATTACACTGACTGAATGAATGCCTAATTGAGGTATTTGTTTGAATATTGAAATATTTCCGGACGACTATTTATTGTTATTTTTTGTTTGGTTTTGGGGTTTTTTGTGTGTGTGTGTTTTATTTTCACCTGTTTGTGTAATTTACCGTATTATGTTTGGGGTTGATGTTGTACTGTTCTGTTTGTCTTTTTGAAAACTTAATAAAAACTTAAGTGAGAAAAAGAGGAAGTGTGATTGTGACGTTAATGTGTCCTCGTGCTTACTTTACCTGACTGATGGTGAAGCCATCAAGAGGGTGCCAGATAAAGAGGAAACTGAGAGGTGAAGCGGCGACTTCTTCCCGCCCCGCTTCCGGTGTGGGAAGATGGCGGCGCGAATTCATGTCCGCGGCGGCCTCACCCAGCACCGTCCATGCGGCGTCTTTGTCCACATCTGCGTCTACATTTTTGTCTTTGTTTGATGGCTGCGAGAGCCTGGTCTGTTGCGTCCTGTGGGCCCAGGGACCACGGCCCTGCCTGGAGCTGCACCCCTGGAGGAAACACCGAGGGCGGTGTGAAAGGACGAGGAAGCGGGGCAGGCTAAGCTAACTGCTAGCCCATGCAGACCGGCAGTTCCCACAGTCCTCCTGGCTGGCGTTCCTTCCCTCGGACAGTGATTTTTAGGGGTCCAAGCAGCGAAGCTGGTGGAACCCTATTGTATTTGTTAGGATTATTATTATTTTTCTCCGCTAAAAGTGTGTGAGGCTCAGCAACCGTAAGTCCTAGACCAACCAACTTTGGTACGTGGATTCCTATGGCCCCCCACTACTCAGGCACCACAAATTACCTATGTCAGCTAGATGGTGGCGCTATAACAAAGGGTCGTGCGTAATTCCCACAACATAAGTCAGATCAACACACAACTGCACAGACCTATGCATCTGAAAGTGCTCTACAACTTTGTTATCGGGACCACATATGTCAGCCATATAGTTTGCCCGCCATTTTGACTTGTATTAGTTTGGGCGCGGTTTCTCAGCTAAAAGTGTCTGAGGCTCAGCAACCATAAGTCCTAGACCAACCAAATTTGGTAGGTGCATTCATACGGCCCCCCACTACTCTGGCACTACAAATCACCCATGTCAGCCAGATGGTGGCGCTATAACAAAGGGTCATGCTTAAAAGGCCATAACTCCCACAGCATAAGTCAGATCAACACAAAACTTAATCGACCCATGCATCTCAATGTGCTCAACAACTTTACTATCGGGACCACCTATGTCAGTCATATAGTTTGCCCGCTATTTTGACGTATTTGGTGTGGAAGCGCTGCAGCTCTACATACCACACGCCAGGACACCTGGGTTTAACGACATACTTTCTCTTTTTACGGCAGTCAGCTAGGACGCAAGAAATCACACACCGTCTGGTCCAGTTTTGGAAACTCTGGCACATGTTTCTGAAGCAGTGGAAGTGTTACGACATTTTAACAGATTACGGTAATCGTCTAGGACACAGGCGACCCAAGTAATCCGACATTGTCATATCTAGTTGGAAACTCGGGTAGGCTGCTGTTTCTGAAGCAAGATTCTTCAATCTTTATTACATTACCAACAGCGGTTTAGTGTCATGTTGAAACGGTAGTCTATTACAGGCCAGGTGTATAAAAGGCCCCTACGTATCATAGCGTTCATTATTTACGTTGGGTGAAGGTATATGATCATGAGGACAAAACCATTCAAATTGCTCCATAGGGGGCGCAACAGTGCCAATGCTTGGACCCCTCCCAACGCCGCTTGCGGCTTTAATTTGTTGTTGTTGTTGTTTAGTTTGGATATACTATGTGTTAGTTGGAACATGTGTGTTCTTGTAGTTGGCGGGTGTGTTTTTGTGTGTCTGTTGTGCTGCTGTGGGCTGGGGGATGTCGTTTCATTTCCTGTGCGCATGTACATGAGGTGAAGTGACAGTGTCCCTGATTCCTGATCGGTGACTGGGGACGTCCACCAGCTGAACAGGTAAGGGGTTAAACGACACCCTTGTGTCATTCCCCAGCGGCGGCCCACGTTTGGCCCTCCAGAGGAGCCAGAAACCGCTCAGCAGGCCGCGGTGACGGTGCAGCTCTCGGCGTTCATACCTCAGTAAGTGGAAACACACTTCATCTGTTTCCCCCTCACACACGTGTGTGTGTGTGTGTGTGTGTGTGTGTGTGTGTGTGTGTGTGTGTGTGTGTGTGTGTGTGTGTGTGTGTGTGTGTGTGTGTGTGTGTGTTAAAGCTTGTCAGTGCAAACATGATGTTTGTTTCCTTGTTGAATTTTGTTTTGTTTTGTCGCACAACCAAAGATTGTTCAAAGCCAGACTCTGAATTCACACAGAAATGTGAACTAAATGTTGACCTGTAGCAACATAAACACGTTACACAACACGAGAGCTGAACGAGGGAACAGCCCTGTGTCGGTCTCTGCCTCTGTCTGTCTGTCTGTCTGTCTGTCTGTCTGTCTGTCTGTCTGTCTGTCTGTCTGTCTGTCTGTCTGTCTGTCTGCCTGTCTGCCTGTCTGCCTGTCTGTCTGTCTGTCTGTCTGTCTGTCTGTCTGTCTGTCTGTCTGCCTGTCTGTCTGTCTCTGTCTGTTGCTCACTCTCTCTCTCGCTCTCTCTCTCTGTCTGTCTCAGTCTCTGTCCCTGTCCTTGTCTCTGTCCCTGTCCTTGTCTCTGTCCCTGTTTCTGTCCCTGCCCCTCTTTCTGTCCCTTTCTCTGTCTCTGTCCCTTTTTGTGTCCCTGTCTCTGTCTAAACATTCAGACACACTGCTGATCACACCGAGTGTCGATCTCAGCATTTTATAGCACGCTGAACCTCAGAATCCTTTTCTTCATCAAAACAAATGAAACTTCTGCTGATGGGAAGACATAGCGCCCCCTATGACCAGCATGAGCACTATAACCACCATGACCAGTATGACCAGTATGAGCACTATGCGCACTATGACCAGTATGACCACCATGACCAGTATGAGTAGTATGAGCACTATGACCAGTATGAGCACTATGAGCACTATGAGCACTATGACCAGTATGACCAGTATGACTACCATGACCAGTATGACCAGTATGACCAGTATGAGCACTGTGACCAGTATGAGCACTATGACCACCATGACCAGTATGACCAGTATGACCAGTATGAGCACTATGACCAGTGTGACCAGTATGAGCACTATGACCAGTATGACCAGTATGACCAGTATGAGCACTATGACCAGTATGACCAGTATGACTACCATGACCAGTATGACCAGTATGAGCACTATGACCAGTATGAGCACTATGAGCACTATGACTAGTATGAGCACTATGACCAGTATGACCAGTATGACCACCATGACCAGTATGACCAGTATGAGCACTATGAGCACTATGACTAGTATGAGCACTATGACCAGTATGACTAGTATGACCACCATGACCAGTATGACCAGTATGAGCACTATGACCAGTATGACCAGTATGACCACCATGACCAGTATGAGCACTATGACCAGTATGAGCACTATGAGCACTATGAGCACTATGACCAGTATGACCAGTATGACTACCATGACCAGTATGACCAGTATGAGCACTATGACCAGTATGAGCACTATGACCACCATGACCAGTATGACCAGTATGACCAGTATGAGCACTATGACCAGTATGACCAGTATGAGCAGTATGAGCACTATGACCAGTATGACCAGTATGACCACCATGACCAGTATGACCAGTATGACCAGTATGAGCACTATGACCAGTATGACCAGTATGACTACCATGACCAGTATGACCAGTATGAGCACTATGACCAGTATGAGCACTATGACCACCATGACCAGTATGACCAGTATGACCAGTATGACCACCATGACCAGTATGACCAGTATGACCAGTATGAGCGCAATGACCAGTATGAGCAGTATGAGCACTATGACCAGTATGACCAGTATGAGCACTATGACCAGTATGACCAGTATGACCAGTGTTCCACTGTGTCTGTGTTTATGTGGAAGTGTGAAGCTCCAGCTGACCCTCATGTGTGTAGACGTGGTTTATCTGACGGACACATCCTGTCTGCTGTCCACCAAACTCACAACTCAGGGAAACCAAACACACATTCACAGGTGAGAAATGACATCTGAGCCAGGGCCGGATGTCATAACACAATATGCAACACAATGCAAAGGCATAACACAACACAACGCAAAGCAACAACACAACACAACGCAACACAACGCAATGCAACACGTCAAAAACACAGCTCCACAACGCAGCACAACACAACACAACAACAACACAGCACCACAATACAACACAACACGCCACAATGCAATGCAATGCAACACAACTCTACCACACAACACTACACCACAACACAACACAACACAACTCCACCACACTACACCACGACACGACACGACACAACACAACACAACGAGAAAATGCAACATCACAATGTAACGCAACACAACACAACAACACAACACCACAATGTAACGCAACACAACACAACAACACAACACCAAAATGCAACACAACACAACTCAACCACACTACACCACGACAAGACAAGACAACAACACAGCATCACAACGCAACGAAACAACACAACATACTACACCATGACATGACACAACACAACACCACAACACAATTAAAAACACAACACAATGCAACACAACGAAAGACAACACCACAGTGCAACGCAACACACCACGACACAATGCAACACAGCACAACACTATACCACACTATACCACGACCCGACACAACACAACAACACAGCATTACAATGCAACACAACGAAAGACAACACAACAACAACACACTACACCACGTCACGACACGACACAACACTACAACACAATGAGAAAACAAAACAAAACACAACACCACAACACAACGCAACGCAACACAGCAACCCAACAACAACACAACACCACAATGCAACGCCACACAACACGGCACAACACTATACTGTACAACTTAACACAATGACGCAAGACACATCACAACAACACGACATGTAGCTGTAGCCTCCTGCTGCACAACAGCAGTGACGTGTTTCAACAGATGAACACACAACTGATACAACCGTGCACGCACACCGGGCTTACCAGCCAGCGCGAGTCGCCACACAACCTGAGCTGTCCACGCGCCACATATACACACCAGGATGTGTTCCGATTAATCTAGTCTGGCATATAATGTAAACCTCGACATTATTACACACACACACACACACACACGCACACACACACACACGCACACACACACACTAGCAACATGGCCCGTTGTTAGCTGTGACCAGTGGAGTCTATGCATCACATCAGCCTTGTTCACATGTAAATGTGTTTACATGTCTGATATTCTGCGCGGCGGTGACGTCACCACCGAGAGGCGCCGCTTATGTCGCGGCTGGTGTTTGACATTCAGCGCCATCCAGAGGCGACTTAACCTGGCACCGAGCCGCTTCACCAAGTCAACACTGAAACCGCCAAGTACTCTGGCCGTTTTGGAATATGATGAATTTTTTTTAAAAAGCTGTTCTGGAACGTTTGAATGGAGGCTGGTGTTCGGCTCCTTGAGCTGTGGACCTGCTGTGTGTCAGCGTCCTCGTCCTTCACGCTGATCCGGCTGCGTGTCTGCAGGCTCCAGGCTGCGGCCCGAGCGTGACAGCAGCCACAGAAGCGATAAGAACAGGCCGTTCCTGTAATGGATGTGGTAACGTGCTCCTGCCAGCACTGGGAAATGACTTGGACTTTGGCTGCCCTGCTCTCACTCCTTACCAAACCCTTCTCCCCTCCTCGTACGTTGCAGGTTGTGCTGATCTGGGATCAGGTTTATCTGGGCCGCTGCCTCTCGGAATGATGCGAACGGTTCGTAGCCGTCTCCCTGCAAGCATCTGTCCTGCATCTATTTCTCATCAACACAGCAGATAAAACTTTCTGTAACCATGCACCTGAATACTGCCTTGCTCTCAGCCTCCAAGAGGGAAGACGGCGCCTCTTGGCAGCGGTGCTAGAAGAAGAAGAAGAAGAAGAAGAAGAAGCGCCTACATCTCCAACCAGCTGCCGCTGAACGCCACGAAGACCAGCACGGCCATTATGACCGCTTTGGATTTACAAAGTTTAATAACTTTGTGGGGGGGAGGGGGGATACAGACCTGCAGCTCCCTAAATTCTCCTAAAACTGCATGTATTTACTTTAAAGTGAGCTTTAGACCAATTGCACACAAAACAGTTACGATAAGAGCTA
The DNA here is from genome assembly GCF_029633865.1 of Lampris incognitus. Classification (NCBI taxonomy): domain Eukaryota; kingdom Metazoa; phylum Chordata; class Actinopteri; order Lampriformes; family Lampridae; genus Lampris; species Lampris incognitus. The sequence goes on from NC_079222.1 coordinate 4,161,497, forward strand.
CCTAAAACGACCATGAGCGGTCAAAATGACCGCCTCGTAATTTGTGCGTGGTGGTGCGCGTCATGTCAGTATTGATGACGTGTGTTGGTCGCGTCATTTCCTTCGTGAAGTTCGTTGCTCTGTCCTAGAAACACACTAGCGCCCTCCAGTGGAGACAAATAGTCTACACTTGATGTGTGGTTATTGACAACATGTCTGGTTACAGACGCACCATGACTACCACCGAGGCGCTGCAGGATTTACAGGCATTGGACAGCGGTCATTTTAAATTGTTTAACAATAGTATTAAAGTTGTTAAAATGTTAATTTTGGTGTCAGTTAGTGTCATAACAGACACACTAATATATGTAACGCATTAATATCTCAACTGGGTATTTATCTTGACACAATATAGAGTTTAAACACCACGGTCCTTCTAGTAGTTTTTAAGTTCCAGTCGTTGTTTGGGACTGTTTCAATGTTTATTTTCAGTTGCTTTTCTTTACATGTCACGTTTTATAGGCCTTGTTACGCTTATTAGTTTAGCAATATGTGTTTTCCCTTTTGTTTTTCAGGTAGTATTTTCACTTTTTCATTTTTGCCACTCAAGTTCAGCCATGTCTCTCTGAAGTTTAAATTGTTTAAAACAGTATTCTAGCAATTACACCACGGACCCCTAGGGGTCCGCGGACCCCCGGTTAAGAACCACTGGTCTAGGACACAGGCGACCCAAGTAATCCGACATTGTCGTATCTAGTTGGAAACTCGGGTAGGCTGCTGTTTCTGAAGCAAGATTCTTCAATCTTTATTACATTACCAACAGCGGTTTGGTGTCATGTTGAAACGGTAGTCTATCACAGGCCAGGTGTAGAAAAGGCCCCTACGGATCATAGCGGTAATTACTTACGTTGGGTGAAGGTATATGATGATCATGAGGACAAAACCATTCAAATTGCTCCATAGGGGGCGCAACGGTGCCAATGCTTGGACCCCTCCCAACGCCGCTTGCGGCTTTAATTAAACTTGTATTTTAATTAAATACACTTTGTCAGACCAGTGTTTTGTATTTTACAGTGATACATTTGATGAGCAAGTATTTGTGATTTGTAACAAGATAAATGTTGCTGTATCTGTGTCCGTCTCTGCTGCTTTGCAGGGCGACCTGTTGCTCTGCCTCCATCCGATTACCTTTTGTTTTTTAAATCAATTTCGCTATTCTCTACTCTCTACTAAAAACTCTACGATTTTAGATTTTAATGCAATTTTTTAAAATATTTTTTCTTTTATTGTTTATCCTTTTTTAGATTTTTTTTTATGCGTTATGAACTTTGTTTGTGCATGAAATGTGCTAAACAAACGACTTGCCTTTACACGCTCCAGCTGGGGGTTGTCGGTGCTGTCAGACAAAGCTGCCTCAGCGCACAAACAGTTGAACTGAAGGGAAACGTGTTTGGGAACATTACGAGCTGCTGCTGCTGCTGCCTCAGTTAGCCTGGCATAAGCCCTGCGTGAGGCCTACGATGATACCAAATAACTTGACACGAGTGGAATACCCCACATGCCCTGAAGCAGTTCAAAGAGTAACTTAATTTGATGTTGTGCACAAATAGAAAATCCAAGCAGAGCTGACCAAAGACATCCCATGTTACCATGTCACCATGTAACCATGTCACCATGTTACCATGTTGCCGTGTTACCGTGTTACCATGTCACCATGTTACCATGTCACCATGTTACCATGTTACCATGTTACCATGTTACCATGTTACCATGTCACCATGTTACCATGTCACCATGTTACTATGTTGCCGTGTTACCGTGTTACCATGTCACCATGTCACCATGTCACCATGTTACCATGTCACCATGTTACCATGTCGCCATGTCACCATGTTACCATGTCACCATGTTACCATGTCGCCATGTCACCATGTCACCATGTCACCATGTCACCATGTTACTATGTTGCCGTGTTACCGTGTTACCATGTCACCATGTTACCATGTCACCATGTTACCATATCACCATGTTACCATGTCACCATGTCACCATGTTACCATGTCACCATGTTACCATGTCGCCATGTCACCATGTCACCATGTTACCATGTCACCATATCACCATGTAACCATGTTACCATGTCACCATGTTACCATGTCACCATGTCACCATGTTACCGTGTCACCGTGTCACCATGTCACCATGTTACCATGTCACCACGTCACCATGTTACCATGTCACCATGTAACCATGTCACCATGTTGTCGTGTTACCATGTCACCATGTAACCATGTCACCATGTTACCATGTCACCATATCAACATGTCACCATGTCACCATGTTACCATGTTACCATGTCACCACCAGGTGGCTGATAGATAAATGTAGCTGAGCATGTCAGAGTATGTTTTTACATTTTCACACTTGATAAACACTAAAATACTGCACAAATACTAAAATACTATTTGTAGTAGTAGTAGTAGTGATAGTAGTAGTAGTAGTAGTGAGAGTAGTAGTAGTAGTAGTGGTGGGGGTGTTAGTAGTAGTAGTAGTAGAATTAGTAGTAGTAGTAGTAGAATTAGTAGTAATAGCAGTAGAATTAGTAGTAGTAGTAGTAGTAGTAGTAGTAGTAGTAGTATTGGTAGTAGTAGTTGTAGTAGTAGATTATTTCTAGCGGGAGACCATCAACACAGACCTCGTCCATCTTCTAGAAGGCCTGAGGTGATGTGTAGAAAGAAAAGTGGAGAAGACGGGAGACACCATATACAAATATGGGGTGGAGAGACACTATGGGGTGGAGAGACACTATGGGGTGGAGAGACACTATGGGGTGCAGAGACACTATGGGGTGGAGAGACACTATGGGGTGGAGAGACACTATGGGGCGGAGAGATTCCGGGTGAAGGTCAAGAAACACAGGATACAGAAGGAACCATCAGCCCTGCCCAAGTCTACTGGACAGCAGGAACTCAAAAGACCAGTGAAGGAAAGGAAGACAGCAGCAGAGGAAGCAGTGGGGGAAGTCCACGGAGGTGTGAAGGACAGGACTCAAACAAGTATAACATCCACTTGCGCTCCCACAATCCTTCTGAGCGCTGAAGTCACTTTTATCACTTTAAGTATGTGTGAAAGCTCCCACATGTCAGGGCAGCAGTGTAGATTTGACAGTCTGCTGAGGCGTCACGAAGCGAAAATAACCTGCTGGCTACACACTCACCTCACCCTGAACCCACCCCGAGTCCTTTTTTAAGTACATTTTCCACCAAATTGACCCTGGTGCGATAGAAATTTAACAGCTTTGGGCTTTTGTTCAGTTTCCTTTTCCATTTTCTTAAGGAAAAGGAATTTGCTTACACAGGTGGAAACGGAGCGTGACGGGGTGTTGAGGGAGCACATTCATAGCAGATAAAGGACAATTTACACTCCTATCACCTTTTGTGAGGAGTCGTTTAGCCAGCAGAGCTCAGATTCCTTCCACGGGACGTTAGACATTGCCGTATGCAAATCAGGACGGGTGTAGATTGTGTTACCGTTGCAAAGTTATCAATGGACCTCTGTTAAAAAAAGGAGGGTCCCTGTTTGAGAATCCACCTTTTAAGCCTCAAGCAGAGATCTTGACGTCAAGCCTCCGTGGTGAATGCCAGCGTCCGTGGGGAGCGGTCTTTTCTATCGGTCCTGTTTCTGTGGTCGGGACGCTGTGCACGAGGCAGAGGGTGGTGCTAGGCAGACGCCGGGCCTTGGCTCGCTGTTACCCGATACGGACAGGCTCATCAACACACGCTTTGTTCAGCGGCCGGTCTCAGATCTGACTCCAGCTGCTGCGTTGGCAGTCGGAGTTAACCACTGAAGTCCCCGAATGCCTCTTCCTGTCCCTTCGCCTAAATTTCACATTACTCACTCCCAAATATGGCCAGGTTAAAGGTGCTGGGTGCAAGACTTCATGTGAATGCTGAATCTGAGCAGGGGTTGGTGACTGGTACCGACTGAACCGCAGTGAATGACTCACGGCAACGCGGCAACTCTCCAGACTTCTGGATCGGGAACACAGGAGCCGGGCCGGCTATGCCGGTCATCATTTGGAGCCTAGCGCCCCCACTTACTCTACACGTGCAGCGCAGGTCTTATTTATAGCACTGTATCGTGTTTACTTCACAACATTCTTTCATGCCCCGTTACGTCATAGGGATGACGATGACGTGTACATCTAGAACAGAGGTTTTCTCCAAACGTTCCCCTGTATATTTTGCTCTTACCTTCATGCATTTTTGCCTTTATATTTTTCAAACTTTTTTTTTACATGTTCATGTTTTTTCTTTTCTTTTAATATGAACGTTGAAGGCGTCGATGAGTAAGAATTTATCGTGGCTAGCGCCGCTCTGAGGAAGTGTTGAACGGGATAAATACAAGGGTAGTTTACGAGCTAGAGAACTACGCATGCGGCGTTCGCAGAGAATTCATATTACTGATTTTTTTTTAAAAGAAACAGGGAGACGTCAGCAAACATGCTTTGTAACGCCACGTTTTCTGTTTGAATTTGTACGTCGCCATTTCTTTTCTTTTTTCGGGAGGGGGGGTATTTTCCCCCCATTTTTCTCCCAATTGTACCCGCCCAATTACCCCACTCTTCCGAGCCGTCCCGGTCTCTGCTCCACCCCCTCTGCTGATCCGGGGAGGGCTGCAGACTGCCACATGCCTCCTCCCATACATGTGGAGTCACCAGCCGCTTCTTTTCACCTGACAGTGAGGAGTTTCACCAGGGGGACGTAGCGCGTTGGAAAATCACGCTATTCCCCCCCCCACAGTTCCGCTAGTGCAGCGACCAGGACACATACCCACATCCGGCTCCCCACCCGCAAACATGGCCAAGCCGGAGGTAACCAGGGGATTCGAACCTGCGATCCCCGTGTTGGTAGGCAACGGAATAGAGCGCTACGCCCCTATGTCACCGTTTCTAATTTGTTGCTATTCACATCGATGAACACTAGAGGTCAGGATTCAGAGAGAAATTACTGAGAAATCTTTAAAGCCGCTACAGAGAGTTTTCCACTGTTTATTTTTCAGACCCACTTTAATTTTGGTGCCTCAGATCGATATTATCAAACCAGCCCATCGGCAAACTTAAGATATTGCTGTAGGATGATTTTAAATGATTCACTCTGGGTTATTTCTTATTAGTCCAGAGACAAACATTCTAATTTATTCCAATTATCTGTTAATTTGTTTAAATTATTTACCACGTATAGACAAAGTACATAGTCGCTATGAGAGACGCATTACCTCATCAGCGTGTATCTCACAGACAGCTACCAGCTACCTCATAAACACCGGCTACCCGAGGCTGAATGGAAACCTTTGCAGCAAGAGGCAATGTTCATGCGGATGAAGTCGTTCTTCTGCAAAACACTACCACTCTTGTCCACACGGGGGTGCGCAAGTTCACAAAAATCCAAAAACTCCTCATCGCAGCTTTAAAGTAAAAATATATTGAAACGCAAGAACTCATATAAATAACTGGAACTTACAAATACTTACGGAGGCGCAAACCACAACTTTTCCTCACAAAACTACTATTACACAAAAACCTATCAAGTGTAACTATTCGGTGGCCGACAGCTCCAGACGTGTGTAATGGACGTCTCTCCCCGAACCAGCATCAGGCTCTAGACAGATACATGTTCAAAGTGTTTGGATTTTAGTTTGGTACGCCTCTTACCCAACACGATCACCACAGTTTTCAACAGCGACATCATGGTGTCCCGGTTCCGGCGGGGCCCAGAGCTGTGCCGCGACATCCTCATGGTCCTCTGACGCACATAGACGAAGATGTGGGCGTACAGCGTCACCATGACGACGAAGGTCACCAGATTGAAAACCGCCCAGAAGACCAAGTACGAGTTGCTGTACAGGGGCGCCATGTTGGAGCACGAGTCAATACTGCAGATGCAATTCCAGCCGACGCTGGGGATGGCCCCCATGACGATGGACATGGTCCAGATGATCACAATCACCACCACCACGCGGCGGTTGCTCATGCGCGTGTGCAGCTGCATGCGGAAGACGGTGATGTGTCGCTCGATGGCTATCGCCAGCAGGTTGGCCACCGACGCCGTCAGGCTGGTGTCGATCAGGCCCTGCCTGAGTAGCCACGTGGAGACGGTCAGGCGCCTCGTGTTGGGCCCCGTGTTGAACATCAAGTAGAAGTAGGCGAGGCCAGCAAAGAAGTCAGCGGCAGCCAGGTTGGCCATCAGGTAGTAAATGGGGAAGTGGAACCTGCGGTTGACGTAGATGGCGATCATCACCAGCAGGTTGGCCAGCATGATGAAGATGCACACGGTGATGCCCAGGCCCATCACCAGCTTGCTGACGGTGTTCCACTCCGTGGCGAGGTATTTGCCGCTGCGGTTGTAGAAGAAGGCGATGGTCTCGTTGTAGTAGCACTGTTCTTCGTCCATGATGGGGGAGGTGGTTTCTGAAAAAGAGGGGAACGGAAATATGTTAGCAATCAGCTGAGAGAGATTTACTGGGAGAGTTGCGGGTGAAGTACAGGACTCTTGGAAAGATGCTGTTTCGGTAACATTCTTGGAATCAGACTTCAACGGCACTTTTTTTTTTCTGGAATATTGATCTGAAACACAGATGGCAGAATGAAAACTAAAAGATAGATCGACGACCTCATGACGGAAAGCAACAGAGTGAGAATTCCTTGATCCCATCCGACCATGTTCTCACATCCTTGAATTGTCCAACAGGTTCACATCTGCCCCGAACACAAAGATGGAGTGATTGTTGGGAAATAATTTGCCTGGCAAAGACAAGTCAGTATTGCGCTGGACGCAAACCAGAAGATCTGCTGAAGTCATAAAACCCGGACTTGTATTACCAGATGAGGTCTCTGTCGTAACTAGCACTCCAGTAGAGGACAAGGGCGATAAAGAAGTTGGACGGAAGTTTTAGAACAGGTATTAACATACTTCCTAGGTCATTTAGAAACGTCTGAGCAATGTTACCTGTTTTATTGTTATTACTATTATTCCCCCTTTTCTCCCCAATTATACCCGCCCAATTACCCCACTCTTCCGAGCCGTCCCGGTCTCTGCTCCACCCCCTCTGCCGATCCGGGGAGGGCTGCAGACTACCACATGCCTCCTCCCATACACGTGGAGTCACCAGCCGCTTCTTTTCACCTGACAGTGAGGAGTTTCACCAGGGGGACGTAGCGCGTGGGAGGATCATGCTATTCCCCCCCAGTTTCCCCAAACAGGTGCCCCGACCGACCAGAGGAGGCGCTAGAGCAGCGACCAGGACACATACCCACATCCGGCTTCCCACCCGCAGACACGGCCAGTTGTGTCTGTAGGGACGCCCGACCAAGCCGGAGGTAACACGGGGAATCGAACCGGCGACCGGTGTTGGTAGGCAACGGGACAGACCGCTGCGCCACCCGGACGCCCCGATATGATCTGTTTTACCAGTCTGTGAAGGCTTTAATCTGGGAGGAGTAGCTTAGCGAGGGTGTATTTCTCTCTGCCAAACTTTCCATAGTCTAAAAACACCCCAGCATCCTCAAACCGCAATGTGTTTTTATTTAAATTCACAACTGGTTTGTCTTCACAACTTTGTTTTTTTCCAAATGAAAATTCAGTTTGCGGCGAGACGTAAGACTTAATGAACGCTTGCAATAAATACATACAGAGACTTTTTGAAATGGCCAAATTAAAAACGAACAGTGGGAAGCGCGGAGAGCTGAACGAGCAGAGAAGAGGGGGTGTGGGGGTGTGGGGGTGGAGGGGGTGTGGGGGTGGAGGGGGTATGGGGGTGGAGAGGGTGTGGGGGTGGAGGGGGTGGAGGGGGTGTGGGGTACAGAGCATCTCTGTTCCAGCTGAGTCTACATCGCGCAGGATGAATAACAACTTCAGTCTGTTTCATGAAGGCTGGACGGTCTTTAGCCATGAACATGGACACGTCTCTCTCTCTCTGTCCGCACTCATGAACAAGTGCACGTGAAAGTGAACGTGTGTGTGTGTGTGTGTCTGTGTGTGTGTGTCTGTGTGCACATGTGGGTACGTGATGTTGCATGTGATTGATAAAATGCATGTATGTGTGTGTGTGTGTGTGTGTGTGTGTGTGTGTGTGTGTGTGTGTGTGTGTGTGTGTGTGTGTGTGTGTGTGTGTGTGTGTGTGTGTGTGTGTGTGTGTGTGTGTGTGTGTGTGTGCAAAAGGAGAGGAAACAGAATCAAGTCCATCCGCGAGTCTTGTTGACTCTGCAAGTTTCCCTCCCAAAGTTATCATAAGTGGAATATTACTCAAGTTTATGGGGATCTCCGGAGAGATTCTTGGGAAAGAAACCCAAACACACGGAACCGACTCGGGGAGTGTAGGCACTGGAGAAGGGGTGGGGGGGGGGGAGAAAATGAGAGAGAGAGAAGGAGAGAGGAGAAGACGGAGACAGAGAGACAGCGAGAGGGAGGCAGGAGGATGGGGCAAGATGAGGCGGGACAAGATGAGAGAAGAAGAAGAAGGAAGGGTGAGGACAGAGGATAAGAATGAAGACGAGACCGGGGAGAAAAAAGAACATGGGAAGAAAGTGGGACGAGAAGAAAGGGATGTATAATAAACAAGTCCTCGGTTTGGAGGGAGAACTGAGATGAGAGAGAGGAGATAAAACACATCTTCTCCCAGATCTTCCCTCTGTGTAGAGGGAGAAGGTCAGGCTGTCTCTCATTCTTGGCTGGCTTGTAATGGACCGGGGGGCTGTACACAGGAAGTCATCAAACGAGCACGATGCTCAATTACTGTCCATTCAACCTTTTCAGATTTAGCTAACACTTTAGTATGGGGAACATAAAAAAACTTAATTACTAGTGAATTAGTCATGATCAAGATGTCCCTTTAGTATGGGGAACATATTATAGGTAACAAAAACTTAATTACTAGTGAATTAGTAATGATCAAGATGTCCCTTTAGTATGGGGAACATATGCTAAGTAACAAAAACTTAATTACTAGTGAATTAGTAATGATCAAGATGTCCCTTTAGTATGGGGAACATATGCTAAGTAACAAAAACTTAATTACTAGTGAATTAGTAATGATCAAGATGTCCCTTTAGTATGGGGAACATATGCTAAGTAACAAAAACTTAATTACTGGTGAATTAGTAATGATCAAGATGTCCCTTTAGTATGGGGAACATATGCTAAGTAACAAAAACTTAATTACTAGTGAATTAGTAATAATCAAGATGTCACTTTAGTATGGGGAACATTTTCTAAGTAACAGAAACTTAATTACTAGTGAATTAGTAATGATCAAGATGTCACTTTAGTATGGGGAACATATTCTAAGTAACAGAAACTTAATTACTAGTGAATTAGTAATGATCAAGATGTCACTTTAGTATGGGGAACATATTCTAAGTAACAGAAACTGAATTTAGAGTAATGTAACACTATGAGCACTTGTAGTTTTGTGTGTTGTTATGTAAGAACAGAGCATATTCATGAAGTGTTAGTAAGGGAGAATACCTCTTCTTGTGGTACTACCACCTTATAAAGGCCATACTAAGCAAAGCATATTGAGATGGTGCTACTAATAAGCAATACTTCTGAGGTTATAGAGGGAAAACTCAGAGTTAATGGCTTACTGGTTGTATAATAAGGCCATGCAGAATAAGGCATTAATGAGTACCTAATAATGACCAATTAAGAGCCAATATGTTGCTAATTTGCATGCTAATAAGCACCTAATTAATGGTGACTACGTTCCCCATACTAAAGTGTTACCCAGATTTATAATAAACCCCCAAAACCTTCTGCTGTCGTGACTAAGCATCGGTGGAATGGTCTGGTATGAGCGGCCTCCTTCAGACGGAGGCCGCTCATACCAGTCAGGCACAGGTCGGAGGGGCACGAATGACTGCAATGGATCGCAACCTAAAAAGCCAAGTCGAGTCTATTTTAGCCTGTTATCGCAAAGCACAAATTTGCCTCAACGGGCTTTCCAGCAACACAGCCTCCTGTCCTTAGACCCTCTCGTCAGATAAGGAAAACTCCCTAAAAGAAAAAAAAACCCTTAAAACTATGAAATGATATAAAACAAAACAATGGATGGGAGTTCACCCTGTCTTGTGATTCCTGGAGTTAACCGCGCACGCGGAGAATGCCTTAGCGCTGATGATGGGTTGCTTCATAGCCACCCATTGCAGGGTTTAGTGGTTTCTAGCCTTGCTTTTCAAAATATGTCTTTGGGAGACAACCACACATCAATCTGGTGCTTGGAGATGTGTATACCAGACATGTCAGACGAGCAGCTTGGAGGCAACGCAACACTGTCTCACGCCAAAGCTCTGCGACTTTGTATCCTTTGTGTCGCTCAAGCGGAAGCAGAAGGTTTCCTATCTCCGGGGGAATGTGTCAGTGAAGGCTGCTTCCACACCAGATTCATAACTTAAAGAAGATTGAAGTTATTTTCACCGGGTTTTATTCTTGTAGTACTTTCCATCATTCCCAATGCAGCGAATTCGGGGGGACAACGCAACCACAGGAACTGCCGCGGCCGGGACGCGAACCCGTATCGCCCGCACCGCAGGAGGCATCGCTAACCACTAGGCTAAAGGGTCAGACCCGCCAGCCAGCGGCCAGCGTGTCTACTTATCCATGCACGTTACACTACCCACTGTGGTAGTGTAACGACCACGGATGACTAGACACACTAGCCCTCGGCCAGCGGGTTGAGCCTTTTAGTCGACTGGTTAACACGGTCGCCCGTGATGCGGGAGACCCGGTTTTGCGTCCAGGCTGCCCCCTGAAGTCACCACGTTGGTTTCAGGAGCGACACGGTGAGACCTTGAGGCCATCGGGCATGAGGGAGCTGGTATGCTGAAGCATGGGAACACACTTCCCGAAGGAGGGAGGGTATTGTTATGCGCATGACTGAGTTGACTCGCTGGCCGGTTGGCTAACGGGTCGGGCCCTTTAGTTGACTAGCCCGGGTTCGCGTCCCGGCTGCGGCGTTGCCCGGCTTCCCCCTGAATTCACTACAGTCGTCGTGAAGGTCTTTGGAGACGAGCCCGGACACTCCGCTTTACAACGGCGTCAGTAGGACAAACTAACGTGCAAGTCCAGTTTATCTAAACCTCTTTCATGCAAGTGAAAACCAGGTTGAAATTCGAAATTTGCTCGACGAAAGCACCGGAACTGCCAATTTACAGGGACGAGCTACCGTGCTTCACCTATTCTACTACAACCGGCTTTAAAAAGCTAATGTAGCCTCAACACATTTAGCGTGCCCACAGAACAGGTTAAGTACGCTAGCCTACGGAACTGCCAACTTTGGTAACCTGGCCGGAGCGAAGTTGTGAGCATGTGCACACACATGCACAAGAGTGTGCTTTCATTTGCTGCTTTCGTTCCGCTCCCTGCCATGCACTTAACGTTAGACAGCTAACGTTAGCTAGCTGGCTGTTTACAGAACATTTATTCAACACGGAGATAAGCAGCAGAGAGTAATTTAAGATGCATCTCCATGGAAACACCCAGTTCTTAAATACTGAGCTGTCTTCTAGAGTCAGAGTCGTTTGCTTGGCCAGTGGTCCCCAACCCTGCTCCCGGAGAGCTACCGTCCTGCTGGTTTTCACTCCAACCCTAAGTTAACACGTCTGATACAATTAATCAAGGTCTTGTTAAGTAAGTAATTAGTGGAATCAGGTGTGTTAAATTAGGGTTGGAGTGAAAAACGGCAGGACGGTAGCCCCTCAGGAGCAGGGTTGGTGACCACTGGAGCATTACCATACCAGAGTTCGTCTTTGTTGCTGCCGCAGTGTTTTAGCGTGAGATTTGCCTTAGTGTGTGAGAGCGTGAGACAGCGCTGAACGCGTGAGACTCATGCCATATGCGTGAGAGTTGGCAACCCTGGCGGTAGCTCGCTTCTGCAAGTTAGCTTAGCTTTTGATGGACAAAGCTAGTCACAGAACAGTACTCAGGGACTACAGACCTGGAACTACAGACCTGGAACTACAGACCTGGAAGACAGATAAACACAACAGTTAAAAACAGTTCACTGTCCTATGAGACGGAACATGTCTTCTTTAAGTTTACGTTATTTGAATTAGAGAAGACAAATCACCAGGGAGTTATACAGTAGCACCAGAAAGTTTAAATCTGAGGCCGATATTTATCAACACTGTCGGGGTTGAAGTTCGTGTTATGACAACTGTTTATATGTGTCGTCTGAAACGGCAGAGGTGAGGAGAGTTGTTTATATTTTCACCTGATATGAATATGCCTTTACCCGGAGATCTTGTCTGTCCCAGTCAAAATCATCTACTCCTGTATTTTCACCACGTGTGTCTGGTGTGTGTCTGGTGTGTGTCTGTGTGAGAGTCTATAAACGGCCAAACTGAAACACTTGGGGCCTTGATTCTTTTTGGAGGTTATTGGGGATCATCAGGGGCACCTATAAAAAATAGCCGAACATTAAAATTATGCATAATTAATTATGCATAAATATGCAAAATATGCATTTTTCTAAAAATGGCTAAAAACCACTTTTCTCGGCGTTTCAGATGATTCTGAGCATCTTTGATTTTTTCACCTATGAAATTTTTTTTCTGGGACTTAGAAATGTTTTGGCATTATGCAAAATATATGCAATTTTGCAAAAATGCACTTATGATCCTCATTTTTTTTGGGAGGTGGTAGGTATTGTTCCAGAGAGGACCAGAAAAATAGCAGAAAATTAAAATAATTATGCATAATTATGCAAAATATGCATGTTCTAAAAATGGCTAAAAACCACTATTCTCGGCATTTCAGATGATTCTGAGCATTTGGGGGGAGGGAGTTGGAGTGGGGGGGGGGGTTTAGGGGCAGTGGGAAGGCGGTTAGCTGGCAGGATGAAGAGGAGGGAGATTTAGACGGGTGGAGAACCAAACCGCTACCATGTAGCGGTTTGGTTCTTCTAGCTAACACATATTTCAAAGATGGGAAAAACGCCCTTTCATAACAGCTGCACGTTAAGGGATGTGTCTAACCCAGGTAGGGAAATCACAGAAAGTTGAATAATTTCATCTGGGCACCACTTTTATTGAGAGAAACGTTTCATCATCATCTAAGTGACCTCTTCAGTCTAAACTGACTGCCGGTGTCTCACCCTTATAAGCAATACAGTGGCATAACGACCCAACCAACGACCAGTTTCATATGCAAATATGGGTGTGTCTATTAACCAGAGTTACAATACGACCACTCACAGAGGATTTGGGAATGTTTGCAATCACAGCATTGCAAGATGGTGACAGATGTATTCTTACACCTCCCCCCCCAATTAGAGTTCGGGTTAGGGTCCCTATTAAGGATGTGCACATCCCCATCCTGGAAAGAGTGGCCACCGGCCTGCAGATGGTGTGGCCTGTGGAGACCTGGCCTGACATGTTCGCTCTCCTGTGTTGTGCCGTCCTCTGGACCAGCGTCTGTTTAGTTTCCCCGGTGTACAAGTCACAGCAACCCTCCTGGTGCTGAACAGCGTACACTGTATTAACCTGTTTGTGCCGGGGATCCAATCCTTGGGGTTGGCCAATTTCTGGAAAATGTGTGTCTCAACTTTTTTTTTTTAGTTGATTTTCAAATTTAGTAAACACAAACACCTCACAAACGGCAACAAAAAATGTTCAAAACAGAAAAAAAACCACCCCGAAATCAACAACCGACGCTGCAGTATGTAAGATATATTGAAAGGAAAAACAAGTAAAATAAAAAATGGATAAATGACTGCTGGGGTAGGCTCTGAGAGCAGGCCCTGAGACCCTGAGAGCAGGATAAGCGGTTTGGATGACGGATGGGTGGATAGATAAATAATTGAAAAAATAGCCACGACAATAAGTATGAATAGACCTCGCAAGACCACGACAGGAAGCAAGTGAAGACCACAAAACAGATGGAGCAATCAGCCACCGCCCCCCGGGGAAAGACAAGTGGGTAAAAGCCCCGGTAGGAAGGACTGCAAAGGTCTCTAGAGTCTCCAGAATTTGTCCGAGTCATGGTTGAGATCACGAGTCGGTTCCTCCAGAGGGAGAAGGGCCCACATCTGTGATAGCCACATGCTGATGGTAGGAACCTGCCGTGTGGACCACCACAGCAACATACACTCTTCAGCCAAAAACAAAACAGTTTCCTTTTCTTGTCCATAGTACTGCACAGTACAGAAAACAGAAACACTTATCAAATTAATAATAATGATAATAACAAGGAGAAACAGGGCATATTTGAGGAAAATTAAACACTAGCACAACATGTTTTAGCACAAGCACCCAATGAGCTAGGTGGATGGCTCACTATGTTTTTTTTTGTTGCTGGTCAGGTTCAGTGTCATACTGAACAAGATGATCCAGAAATAGCTGCCATATATCAGAAAATGTATTAAGATTGGCCATCATGCCATATCAAACTTTCTCCATACGTAATATACCAGTGAGCTCAGGTCTTATGCTGAGGCACGGTATCGGACTTCCAGAGCCTTTAGCAGGGCAAGAGAAGCCTCAGATGGTGCAACCTCTGGATCAGGTTCAGACACACAGCCGTGCATGTCAGAGAAGCACTTGAATATGTCACACCAGAAATTATACGGTTTTGGGCATGTCCAGAAAACGTGGGTCCGAGAGTCTTCTGCAGATTTACATCGATCACATAGAGAGGAGATGGTAGGAGAAATTCTGTGCAATATAATTTTAAATAATGAAGTGTGTGCATCACCTTGAATTGGGTTAATTGTTGCCGAGCATTAATAGAACAAGATTGGGTCCTGTTAAGGCCCTCCTCCCAAACATCATCCCCAATCTGTATACCTAGCTCCTCCTCCCAGGCATTATTCAGGGTATGTGGTATAATACACTTGTTCAGAAAATATATTTACAAAGTCTGAGACCAATTTTATTTTGTTTGTTTTTTTTGGATTCAGGTGGGCCCAACAAAAGCTTATAAATCATTCCTCCTTCAGGGAGAGACTCAAAGTTGGGCACACACTGATGAACATAGTTCCTAATCTGTAAGTATCAGAAGAAATGTGTTGTGGGAACTTGCCTTTTAACTGAGTATATGAGGCAAATTGTTTGTTACTATACAAATCTTTCAAAGTGACTATAACTTTTAGCCTCCAACTGTCAAAAGATGCATCTGAGAGGGATGAGGGGAATGCATGATTGCGATATATGGGGTATGACCAGAAATGCCTGTTAACCTGCAGCCGTTCTTAATTTGCTGCCATATTTTCAAGCAATTCAAAATGATGAAGTTATCCACCTTAGTATTTGCAGGAGATCTGGGTACTGAGAAATGTAGTGCTGGAAGAGAGCGGTTTTTGACGTCACTCTTTTCAATGGCAACCCAAGAGGAAGTGTCAGTGGATACTTCCATTCTGTAATGTTCCTACCAATAGACAAGGGCTGCCCAGCAATAATGTAGGAAGAACGGTAGTCCTAGTCCACCCATCTCTCTTGGTTTATGTAAATGAGTTTTTGATGTCATGTTAGTTTTAAAGCCCCACACAAAGGGCATAATTATTGAGTCTAATGATTTGAAAAGGACCTTGTGAAATAAATGGGTAGATTTCGAAAGAGATACAAAGATCTTGGCAGAGAGACAGTTTTGATGGCGTTTATACGGCCCACCATAGAAAGAAGAAAGGTACTCAATGTTTCAATGTCCCTGCTCAGTTTTTCCAATTTCTTAAGAAAGGTCATTTTAAAAATTGGTTTAGGGTCTTTTGGCAGAACTACACCCAAATACTTCAGTTTACCCATAATTTTGAAAGGGAGGTTATGCAGAAATTCAGTGTTAAGATCAGCACCCAGTGACATAAATCCACTCTTCTACCAATTAATTTTACATCCTGAAACTTCACCAAATGACCTTATAAGATCTAGGAAAACGGGAAAAGACTTCTCAAGTCTGACAACATCATCTGCGTATAGGGAAATGTGAGGATCCACATTCCCCAATCAGATGGGTTTAATAGAAGGGTGATTCCTATTACTATTGGCGAGGAGCTCAATTTTGACTGCAAAGAGCAACAGGCTGATGGGACAGCCTTGGCAGGTCCCCCGGTGTAATAAGGACGTTGCTGATTTTTCTTGGTTTGTGAGGATGGAGGGAGATGGGTTAGCGTACAATTTTGTAATCCATGAGACAAATTGGCTAACAAAACTAAATTCCTCCAATATTCCATATAGGCCCATTCCACCTGATCAAATGCCTTCTCCACATCTAGGTAAAGGACAGCCACCTTAGAACCCTTCTTATACCTATGGTACATTATGTTCATTAGTCTTCTGATGTTAAAAAATGAAAATCTATTGAGGACAAAGCCAGTTTTCTCAGTATGGATGGTGGATGGAATATATTCATTTAACCTGTTTGCTAACAACTTCTTAAAAAATGTTCATGTCTGAGTTCAGTAATGCAATAGGACAAAAAGAAAAAGGCTCACTCTCATCCCTACCCTCTTTTAGTAATAAGGAAATATTTGCTTCATAGAGTGTGCAGGGGAATTTCCGAATTTCCAATGAATGGGTGAACATCCTCAAACGAAGGGGAGCCACCATCCCAGAATATTTTTATACAGTTCAATGCCAAAACCATCTGGGCCAGCATCCTTTCCATTTGGGAATTATTTTATAGCATCCAAAATCTCTTGAGTGGTGATACCAGAATTTAAAGCCTCTCAAGCAGCATCACTAAACTTATGAAGATTTAGATGCCCCAGCCAATCAGAAATGGCCCCTTTTGCTTTTGAAATGTATAACTGGAGCACACCCTCCAGTGTGCTCTAGTTACATGTCAAGTTATACAGTTATACGGGACCAGAGGGTGTGCTGCAATTATCGGTGCATCACATTGCTCAGCCTCTCTGGCAAAGTCTACTCTAGGGTGCTGGAAAGGAGGTTCCAACCGATTGTTGAACCTCGGATCCAGGAAGAACAATGCAAATTCCATTCTGATCGTGGAACAATGGACCAACTCTTTACTCTTACGGAAGTGCTGAGGGGGGCATGGGAGTTTGACCAACCAGTCTACGCATGTTTTGTGGACTTGGAGATGGCTTACGACTGTGTACCCCGGAGCACTCTGTGGGGGGTACTGTGGGAGTATGGGGTACCGGGGCAGTTGCTACAAACCCTCCGGTCCTTGTATAACCAAAGTGAGAGCTGTGTGCGCATTATTGGCAGAAAGTCAAACATGTTTTTAGTGGGTGCCGTACTCCACCAAGGTTGTCCCTTGTCTCCGATTCTGTTTGTGATATTCATGGACAGGATCTCAAGGTGCGGCCAAGGTGAGGAGTGTGTCCGTTTTGGGAACCTCAGAATTGCATCTCTGCTGTTCACAGACGATGTGGTTTTGTTGGCTTCATCAGAACGCGACCTCCAGCGTGCAGTGGAGCAGTTTGCGGCTGAGTGTGTTATTGGCCGGGATGAGAGTCAGCACCTCCAAGTCTGAGACCATGATTCTCTACCGGAAAATGGCTCCCTCCGGGTTGGGGATGAGTTGTTTGCCTCAAGTGAAGGAGTTCAAGTATATCGGGGTCTTGTTCACGAGTGAAGGTATGATGGAGCGGGAGATTGACAGGCGGATTGGTGCAGCATCACCTGCTGATGCTGCACCAATCACGGCCTGCTCAGCTAGCTCCAATAGCAATTGACCATCAGTCTCATTTGGGGCTTCATCCTGTTTTTCCCCCCCTTTCGGCTTTCGGCTTTGTCATCCTGGGGCTTTTAGACATGGGGAATTGTAAAGTAAAACCCGCAAATTAAACTAAATATTAAGTGAGTGACCAAATTATTTTGAGTATGAAGAGGAGCCCTAGAAAAACACATCTACTCCATGTGGTGCTCACTAGCACCTCCATGCATCTCAGCTTTTCTGACACTCCCGACCCATACAGAATCACCACTGGTTTACACTTAGACAGCTGTTGGTCTTCTCCTCTCTTTGATCAGCTGGTGTACTGTTTGAGCATCTTCCTGGCTTTGACAAACGCCCAGTTAGGATAACCACACTTAACCAGGGCCTGTTTAATGTGGGATTTCTCCCCTTCCCTTGCTGCTGTGTCGGTGGGAACGTGGTCAGCTCGGTGGTCCAGCGTCCTGATGACTCCTAGTTTGTGCTGCAGTGGATGATGAGAGTCAGACCTTAAGTACTGATCAGTATGTGTTGGTATACGGTAAACATCAACAATGAAATGTCCCCATCACCAATTGTAATTTCAGTCTAAGAAGACACACTTGTCATTTTTCACATCCTCCCTTGTGAACTTGATGTGGTTGATTGTGGTTAAGTGTGGTTATCCTAACTGGGAATTTGCCAAAGCCAGGAAAATGCCCGAACAGTGCACCAGCTGACTGAAGAGAGAAGGACAACAGCTGCCTAAGCGTAAACCGGTGGTGATTCCATATGTAACGAGAGTATCGGAAAAGTTGAGACGTGTATTTTCCAAATGTTGCATCTCAGTTGCTTTCAAACCCCAAAACATGCTGCACCAGAACTGGTCCGCCCCAAGGACCAAAGGACCAAGGGACTTGTACACTGGGGAAAGTAAACAGACGCTGGCCACGAGGATAGCACAACACAGGGGAGCTAACACGTCATGCCAGGACTCCACAGTCTACACCATCTACAGGCCAGGACTCCACAGACTACACCAGCTACAGACCAGGACTCCACAGTCTACACCATCTACAGGCCAGGACTCCACAGTCTACACCATCTACAGGCCAGGACTCCACAGTCTACACCATCTACAGACCAGGACTCCACAGTCTACACCATCTACAGACTAGGACTCCACAGTCTACACCATCTACAGACCAGGACTCCACAGTCTACACCATCTACAGACCAGGACTCCACAGTCTACACCATCTACAGACCAGGACTCCACAGGCTACACCAGCTACAGACCAGGACTCCACAGTCTACACCATCTACAGACCAGGACTCCACAGTCTACACCATCTACAGACCAGGACTCCACAGGGTACACCATCTACAGACCAGGACTCCACAGTCTACACCATCTACAGACCAGGACTCCACAGGCTACACCATCTACAGGCCAGTGGCCACTCTTTCAAGGATGAGGATGTGCACATCCTCGATAGGGAGTCAAAGAGGCCATCTATGTGAAGAGGGAACGACCATCCCTGAACCGGGGGGGGGGGGCTAAGAGTACATCTGCCACCATCTTACAATGCTGTGATTGCAACTATTCCCCCATCCTGTGTGAATAGTACACGTGGCCATTGTAACGCCAGTTAATGGTCACGTCCATATTTGCATGTGAAACTGGTGCTTGGTTTGGGTCGTTAGGCCGCTGTATTGTTTATAAGGGTGGGGGTACCGGCAGTCAGTTGAGACTGAAGAGGTCACTTAGATGATGATGCAACATTTCTCTCAGTAAACGATGTGTCCAGATGAACTGATTCAGCCGTCTGTGATTAAGGGGGGGGATTTTTCCGTCACATGGCTGGACAAGCCCAAACCCACAAGTGAAACACGAACAAAACAGGACTGAACCGGGGGGCTGAGCGTACTACAGGTTATTTAATGTTTGTATGTCGTGTGTGATCCGCGTCTGGCAAGTGACAGACCTCGGGAGAGGACTGGAGGCCTTCCAAGGGTCAAAGGTCAGTGGTGATGAAGGTCAGTCTGGACAAGGCTGTTAGGAACAGAGGTAGCATTGTGTTGTTTATTTCATCAGTTTCTGCAACACTGTACAGAGGGTGCGGTGTGTGTGTGTGTGTGTGTGTGTGTGTGTGTGTGTGTGTGTGTGTGTGTGTGTGTGTGTGTGTGTGTGTCTGTGTGAGTGAATAAAGCCCAGTGTGATATGGTGCTGAAACATGTTTTCTTTCCATCTGGTCTGGTTTTATGAGTTTTCCTGTTTTAAAAAACACATCAGAGGTCTCACACACCAGAGCCACATGCTGCTGAGAGTCAGCCCCGTCTGTCTGTCTGCCTGCCTGCCTGCCTGTCTCTCTTCCTGCCTGTTTTCTGTCTGTATCTCGGTTTACCTGTCTATCTGACTCTGTCTGTCTGTCTGTCTGCCTTTTTGTCTGTCTGTCTCTCTTCCTGCCTGTCTCTCTGTCTGTATCTCGGTCTACCTGTCTATCTGACTCTCTGTCTGTCTGCCTTTTTGTCTGTCTGTCTGCCTGTCTGTCTGTCTGCCTGTCTGTCTCTCAGTCTGTCTGTCTCTCTTCCTGCCTGTCTCTCAGTCTGTATCTCGGTCTACCTGTCTATCTGACTCTCTGTCTGTCTGCCTTTTTGTCTGTCTGTCTGCCTGTCTGTCTACCTGTCTGCCTGTCTGTCTCTCTCTCTCTCACACACACACACACCAACACAAACAGAACCACACGCAGACACACAAAAACTCACCATATGAGAACAGATGCCTACATATAAACATACAGAGGTGGTTACTTGTTTTTGTACAAATTCAAACAAACATGTTACACGTGTTGTGTGTGTGTGTGTGTGTGTGTGTGTGTGTGTGTGTGTGTGTGTGTGTGTGTGTGTGTGTGTGTGTGTGTGTGTGCTACGTGTTTTGATTTGCTTTCTCTTTACTCGCCTTCCTTTTATTAAAATCCTTCCTTTCATTAAAAAGTAAAGTGACCCAGCAGAAAGGCTGTGTCCCACATTGCGTTGCAGGAGCGTGTTGCGCTGCGGCACATCTATCATGTTGTAACACTGGTGATGGTCACAACAACCACGGCGTCACCTCAGGAGCTGAGGCAGACCCACACACAGCAGTGGAGAGGAAAAAACACAGTTGTTGAAGTTCAGCCAACATATTTCCAGCTTCCATCTGTAAATAACACACCATAAGTCTCAATGACAAATTCCCTTTCCGAAGGCCGACATGTACAACACGACTCAGGCCGGGCTGGAAGGGCAGATTTACCAAAAGCTATGACCTACATTGTTTTTTCATGAAGCTTTTTCGATAAAAATGACCAAATATGGTTGATGAACTGAATCCTATTTAACAAACTCATCTAAGGAGGGACCGACTTCCCGACCAGCTCACACCTCTGATAAACTCAACACTGAGAGCCAGCCAACACTGAGAAAGTGAAGGTCATTTTACTGTTAACGAACAGTCCTGGTGGCTCTGACACGTGTATACCATGTAACATGTAACATGTAACATATGCCATGAACCAGGTAACATGTACAATGTAACGTGTACCATTTAACATCTAACATGTAACACGGACCATGGACCATGTAACATGTACCATGTAACATCTAACATGTAACACGGACCATGGACCATGTAACATGGACAATGTACCATATACAATGTAACGTGCACCATGTAACATGTAACACATACAATGTAACATGCACCATGTAACATGTAACATGGACATTTTAACATGGACAATGTCACATGTAACATATACAATGTAACATGCACCACAGAACATGGACCATGCACAATGAAACATATACAATGTAACATGTCACATCTAACATGCACAATGTAACACATACCATGTACCATGTAATGTGGACCATGTAACATGCACCATGTAACATATAACATGAAAAATGTAACATGGACAATTTACAATGTAACATGTGCAATGTCATGTATAACATGTACCATGTACCATGTCACATGAGCCACGAACCATGTAACATATAACATGTACCATGTAACGTGGACCGTGTAACATGCGCCATGCACCATGTAACATATAACATGAAACATGTAACGTGTAACATGGACCATTTACAATGTAACGTGTGCAATGTCATGTATATCATGTACCATGTCACATGAACCACGATCCATGTAACATGTAACGTAACATGTGACATGCTACATGTAGAGATACATGAAACACACATGTCACATGTAAACGCAGAATCCTGAGGAATCTGGAGATGTGGGTGAGATATTATAATATAGAATAGATATAAAAAGTGAGGACTTGTTAGAGATTTAAAGTCATTTGTGCTCAAACCAGCTGCTGCTCCTCCACACTGGAGCCCTGTCACTCTGCTGTGTGTCTGTGCACGTGAGCGTGCACGTCACAGCGAGCCGCCCATAAGCAAATGGAATTGAAAAATTGGGAACAGCCTTTTTACTCTTGCTTTTACTATCGGAGTGGATGACATAAATACCCTCATGGTCAAAATGTGTAAAAGGACGGAAAAATGGAATCAAAACAAAAATAATGAAATCGAGAAACCCAAAAATGGGGATAGAAAATAAAAACGTACTTTACAGGTTCCAACCAAATAATTCACAGTCTTTTCAAAAAACACATGATATAAATCTCAGGGCTTGTTCAAAGTCTCCCTTCTGTCTCCTTCCTGTCCTCATTTGCTGTCCAATAAAATCAAAACGTCCCCAAAATAATGAAGAGAGGGTGATTATGAAGGCTGTTTGTCATCAGGGGTTTACATGACAGGTCTAAGGGGTTTGTCATCAGGGGTTTACATGACACATCTAAGGGGTTTGTCATCAGGGATTTACATGACTTATCTAAGGGGTTTGTCATCAGGGGTTTATATGAAAGGTATAAGGGGTTTGTACTCAGGGGTTTACATGAAAGGTCTAAGGGGTGTTTCATCAGGAGTTTACATGATACGTCTAAGGGGCTTGTCACGTGGGGTTTACATGATACGT